>NC_087220.1:21450106-21455106 GCF_015104395.2 Macrobrachium nipponense | reverse complement strand
TTTCTGAATCAATAATGGTAAAGGAAAGGCTGCCATCATAGCATTATATTCTGGAAAAATAAGCGGAAATCATAATCCCCAACCCTCACAAAAAAAAAAAAAAAAAAAAAAAAAGGGACTGTTCACTCTTGGATTAATCTGAAAATCTCTCTGGAGATGATGGTGTCCCAGGGGAGTTACTTCTGGATTCACCCGTATTTGTATTCAACAGGGCAGGGGAGCACAACGCAGAAAAGTGAGAAAATTTTTTCCTCTACTCTGGGACGTAGGAGAAACGAATACTGCAAGAACGAACAGCCGAGTAAGAGATTTTCTTGCCAAGCATATATTTTTAATTTTATCAAGAATGTTTCCACATTTGCGGACTCTGCAACATTCCACGTAAAGAAGACGACGACACTCAGACAAAATATTTGCACAATATGAGAACATCCAGGTGGTCAAAGAAAAATTAAAACGTATAATATTTAAAGTACTAATCATTATGCAAACAGTCAGAAAGAGCGGGTATCGTGAAGTGTGTTATAGTATAATGAAGTTCCTCATACGTGTTTGATTCTCTATAAATTTGTTTTTTGCTATAAGTTCTAAATAATCTGTTTTACATTTTGACATATTTTCTCAAATGTTATATTTATTTTTTAGAAAAAAAAAACATGAATAAAACATGCTTTTAATATTCACCTAATTATGTGAAAAATATATGTGTGGATGAAATCGTTATAAGGATTCCAATGCCGAAAGTTAACCTTAGTTGCTTTTCCAAGGTGAAGTCGTCTATGAAATTTATAATGGGAGAATATTCCGTGAGTTAAATCAAGCTTGGTGGAGTTAAGGAAAAACATCTAAGAAAAGGTCTCCGAGCTCCAAGGTACCTATATACGTAGTTGTATTAAAAACTAGAAATTTACACCAAAAATAATAATAATAATAATAATAATAATAATAATAATAATAATAATAATAATAATAATAATAATAATAATAAAATAATAATGAAATATGGAGACGGAAGAAATTAAATTAGATCATCTATCGCTCTTAATTCTGATATATCTACTATACCTTTGATGGTGTTTGGAGGAGATGTCATCCATGATAAAGGAACACAGTTGTATCAAAGACACTTTTCTGTCAATCGACCCTGTAATTTGCTTTAATTCTCTAAGCACTAATTATTTATCGGCTTTTATGATAAAAATATCCTTTTAAGTTATCAAAAATAATGTATCAATTCAGTTCGTGTACACTTCATAAAACTGGACGGGTTAGTTGAATTATTGTGATGTCTTTGATTTGGGTTCAATATAATCTTCCAAAGAAAGCAAAAAAAAAAAAAATAATAATAATCTTCTGTTTGTTTTTATAATTTTTTACCTAACAAACAAAAGGACAGAGTGAAAGAGGTTGGAGTTTGGAATACGAGATGATAAGGGAAAAACGTACAAAAATGTTTTAGATCGTGCATAGCACTGAAATGAAGTGATAATTTAGAGTAAGTTTTTCAAAAAAAAAATCGTAGCGAAGCTCTCATGATGGAAATAATTAAACGAATTTAAAAGAAGGAAAAACAAAACCACCCTAGACTTGATGTCTATCTATGCCAGTCTAAGATAAAGCGTGGACTCATACCTGAATGTCCTGCAGATTTCATTGAAACCTTCTATATGAATGAGACTTTGCTTTGGGAAGTACAATCCAGTGACTATCGTAACAGATTAAGCCTATGTAGCCATGTTTATTCGTGGTTATAAACCATATATGCAAGACTGTTTTTCAATTAGAATAAATATTTATTATTATGACAAAATAATGTAAAACAAGAATAAGCCTCATAGGACCATGCGTCTGTTCATGATTATGCATCATGTATGTAATTCGTTTTTAAGATGAGATCAAAATAATATCCTACTTTCTGATGAAAGTATGTTTTTTCATTGCTTACGTCTCACGGAAGTTGAGCTTTGAAATGACATTAAACTAATTAACACACTAATGAAACACAGTTGGATAGTAGTCAACTATGGATTTTCATTCATTTTAACACGTCATAAGAAAGTCAATCTTTAAACGAAAACAAATCAGTATTAACCATTTTAATGAAATAGAAGAAAACTATTAGGCCTATATGTGTCAAATTTGAAACGAAAGCAAACGATTACGAACTTAATTACCTTTCAATGGAACTCCTCCTTCATTCATAAAATTATCAATAAGCATTACGAAAGTCCTTGAGGCCATATTTAAACTCTTAACAAATTCACAAGGAGTATTCAATTCGTTTTTTTATACATCACTATTTCACTGGACGTCTTAATTGACGTTTATGAATTTCTCTTATGATGTCAGCAAAATCAATTACAACCAGAGCATCGCGTTGACCGCCGTGGCTGCTACGGAGGACTGAGAAACGGCCTGTATCGGTAGTGGCGAAGATTTGCCTGCACAGTCCGACTGCGCAGTTATAACGGTGCAGGCATAACTGAACGTTAGTGGCGGGCTTAAGATTCCATTTTATGCCAGTCTTCCTTTTATTCAGAATGATTCTTTCATTAACAGCTAATACAGCAACATGTCTCTCCCCTAAATGCCAACTAATAACAACTAATCCTATGACAATCGGGTCTATTCAAATATAAAGATAAACATGATCCTCTCTTGGCATCAAATGCAGTGTATTCATCTACTTGTCCACGATATAATGGGGCAAAAAAAATATTGTGGATCCTCTCGTAGTCTCCTCAAAGTTCGCTTTGATTGCCATAGGGGTGTGAACTATGACACTGGAGTGATTGGCATCTCCTGAATACTATTATGAGTATTTGTGACCATGCCTATAAAGTAAATAAGAGCAATTCAAAATTCTTAATAGGGCTTCTTCGCCACAATACCTTGCTCTCTATAAATCACTTTTTTTTTATTAAACAAGTAGTTCCAGAGTTAAACTACCAACGGCCTCCATCCCTCTCTTCTAGACATGAGCTTACTTTTAACCTACTATCTTATGACTGTCATTCGACTTCCCGCATATTCCTTGAAAGGTACTTAGCATTTCCTTATTAGAATGTTTTAGTTTATCTTTAAATAGATTACCTTTTGTAATTAGGTCGAGTCAATTTTATTTTCAACCTTGACGATGAGGATTCGCCTCGAAACGTTGCCTAATAAATATAAATGAAGTGCTGCAAGACGTCTACTTCTGATGCTCATTGCTATTCTGGTAATGGCTGTTGTTCTGGAGTCATATATATATATATCATTATATATATATATATATAGTATATAGTATATATATATCTATATATATATATAGTATATACCTAGATATATATGATATATATATATATATAGATATATATATATATATATATGATATATATATATGGGATATGTATATATATATATATATATGTATATAGATATATATATATATCCATATATATATATATATATATATATATCATATGATATATATATATATATATATATATATATATATATATATATATATATATATATATATGTGTGTGTGTGTGTGTGTGTGTGGTGTGCGTGTGTGTGTGTGTGTGCGTGTGTGTGTGTGTGTTCAAAAAAGAGAAAAATCATGAAACCCGTTCGTTAGATTGCCAAGTTTTGATGAATAAAGCAAAACGAGAAGAAAAATAGACAGATACACTGAATCAAAAGCGCATTCCGTGCCTCCATGTTCACGTAAATATGGATATTTTGCATACACATTTACGAACAAATATATTTTTACCTGATGAACGATTCTATTGTAAATTTGAATGTAATTTATTTATTCTACACAATTCGCGCAAGTGAATATTTACGATTAATTTTATTTGACTGAAACCTTCAATCTTTGTGGTGTTTGATACTTTTATTTTCATCTTTTTTCCTCCTCGCGGACTTTAATGGATTTACATACAGACGCCTGCTTCCCTGTCACTTACTTCACTATTTTATGTCTCCTCCAAGTTCTAGTGTAGGCAATGAAATTATTTTCAACGACTACATGCTATGACAGATACTGGAAAAAGTATGCGTTCCTAAATGCAGAATCCTTCTTTTCCAGTCTTTTCTCGAAGTCAAATATAAACGTAATCTTGCTTGACGTTGAAGAACTGACTAAAATTATGACTGCGTCGCGGGTGTAAAAGCGTTCCATAGATATATAGATACAAATGGACGTGAAAAAAAATTTCATTAAAAAAACAAAACCCCGAGAAATGAATGAAAAGTAAAACTGGTCATTGACCGTGTGCAAAAATAATTTATTTTTTATTTGTCCTTATTCAAGCCTATTAGTCTCTCCTATCATGTTTATAAACGTTGCATCAGAACCGGCCGTAAATGTACACAAACTTCTAGTGTAAAGCAACGCACCGTTTGATTTATTTTTATTTACGTGAACCACGACTTACTGTTGCTCCTGATCCACGGCACAAGACGCGGCTTTCCATATCCCTCAAACTTTGCCCAGAATTCAGTATACAAGTTAAATTCGACATGGCTAGACACCCACTCCACGCGTGTAAACCACGAACTTCCCTCCTCCCTGCAACCATTCCACTTAAACACACACACACACACACACACACACACACACACACATAAACCGAATGATCCTTTAAAGAAAATATGGCCCGAATTTGAGGTCCACGCCTATCTATAGCACCCAGTCGGACTTGCAAACAAAGGCATCCAAAGTTAGGATTGACGCAGTTATAGCCGCTTCTTATGAGGCGTAATCAGTTATGATCATTTGTTTCTTTAAGGTTCTGTCAGTTAAACATGGATGAATGGAATCTATGACAGTTATGATTCTCACACTTAAGGGTGGCATTGCTTACGAAGAGATGCTTTAATTCACATGCTTATAGACGAACGTAAGATTACATCTTTTTTTTTTTTTTACTGGTCAGTAGCTTTATTGCCTTAACTGTATAAAATTACTCGCTGTATCTATGAAGATTAAGACAAAATGACCAGTCCCT
>NC_087220.1:21437606-21445106 GCF_015104395.2 Macrobrachium nipponense | reverse complement strand
CAGAAAACTGGCTTGACTTCTGGAAGTGAGTGAAGAATCGTGGGAAGGCGGTTGAATTCCATAATGGGCTGACAATGACTGGTAAAAATGTTCTGTAACAAATGATGGAATCGGCCTTAATAAAAGAGAAGCAGGTAATGAACATCACAAAAGGGGCATGGATTTCGGATGTCGTCGACCAAGTTTTTATTCAACCAACGCTTAAGAAGATTAAAGAAAGATTATCAGCGGGGGTGACCTAAATTGGCTTACTTGTGGACGGATCTCTTGGTATAAATACCACCTTTTCTGTAAACTTTTCTCATTCATATACCTGAAGAGAGAGACAGCAGTCTCTGAAATATAGTACTTTCCTCTCTAAATTTTGGTGTTTTTTATGGGCTCCTTTTATTAGATGGAATTCTGTTGTTACAGAACATTTTTACCAGTCATTGTCAGCCCATTATGGAATTCAACCGCCTTCCCACGATTCTTCACTCACTTCCAGAAGTCAAGCCAGTTTTCGCGAGTTTGAGAAAGAACTGAACAGACTACACTGGCTGAAAAACCAAGAAAACCACTTTTTGGAAGAATGCCTCAAAGAACAAGTACTTCCAAAATGTACGGATTCGGGAGATGGACTCTGCAATCAAACCCCTTCCCTCTAGCACACAAGATTTTCCTGGAAGAAAGAATCACCAGTACGAAAAACTACATCTTCGTGCTACGCAGAGTGATATATGGAACTCAGTCTAATCTTCGCCTCCTCACTACGGACCACATATACAGGTATCTGATTTCATTCTGTTCCGACATTGCTGCCTATAATAGCGTGACCCATTCCAACAGACTTTTTACGCAAGTTAAATAACCTAATAGACAATAGCACATGGAATAATCTTGAACAACAAGACTAGGTTCTAAACTTATCCAACACCCCCCTTACTGTAAATCAACATTTAGTTTAAATTTAGGATTATCCTTTGCCCTTATGCCAGACCGCAAAAACAACCTAGACTTCATAGTGGCTTTTATAAATTCATATCTGACAAAAAACTACAGCCGTGAAGAGATATGTTTAAAAGGAGTGTTACTAAATGCTTTAACTGACCTTCATAAGAAATATCCTGTTCCAGAAGATTCATGATAGCCATCCACTCGCTAAAAAAAGTTAGATGTTATAATAAGTAGATCCGACAAAGACGGCAAAATCGTAATAATGGACAAAGACTTTCACCTCGACAAAATCAACCAGTTCCTTAGCGACACTAACACTTACGAAAAACTGAGGAAAATCCCCTCCCGCCAAAACGTCCCACAGAATTTTTCGGAAAGTAAGATTAATTGGCCAAGACAAAAAGAGTATTGAACTATTAGAGAAATTTAAAGTAATAATCCTAAATTACCATACTTTTATGGCCTTCCCAAAACTCACAAAGAAAATCTTCCATTCAGACCCATCGTTTCATTGCGCCGGAGCTTTCAATTACAAAATTTCTAAATGGTTAGCTGGCCTCCTTTCTCCTTTTTTTAGGCACTTTTTCTCCAGTCACATTAAACATTCGGAAGATTTTTGTCACAAATTCAGAGATGCACATATACTCTTCACAACATAAAATTTTAAGCCTCGACGTAGACTCCCTATTCACAAAAGTACCAGTGCAGGACGTTCTTCAGTTTTTAAGGGAAAAATATCCCCCTATTCAGATCATTTCCCATTTGGCGCGTTGACAAAACTTAATAAAGTTAGTTGAATTATGTGCATCTAATAACGTATTTTCATTCGGGGAATCATTCTACAAGCAAAAAATTCGGTGTAGTATGGGTAGTCCTTTAAGTCCCGTTTTAGCCAATCTGTACATGGAATACTTTGAAACTACAGTAATAAATGCAATAAAACCCAAAAACATGCTGTGGCTGAGATACGTGGATGATATTCTAACATTTTGGGATAATAGGTGGGGTAATTTTAATGAATTCCTCTCAAAATTAAACGCATTAGTGCCCAGCATCAAGTTCAAAGTTGGATGGGAAACAGACAACAAAATTCCTTTTCTTGATGTTTTAATAATCAGAGACACGGCAGAATACAAATTTACCATATACAGAAAACCAACGTTCTCACTTTCATATATTCACTACTTTAGCTATCACGACATTACTATCAAGATAGGCGTAGCTAGCAACCTATTCTTAAGAGCCTTACGAATTTGTTCCCCAGATTTCCTGGAAAAAGAATTTGAACTAATTCGCAAGCAACTTTCATCTTTAAAGTATCCTGACCATTTAATTGAGAAAGCAATTCAAAAAGCAAACGTAATTTTCTACCGACCCCCTAAAGACAAGAACAGAGACACACCCAACAATAAAATAAAAATTCCTCACCTGGAGACGATTAAAAGAGTAACACACACCCTTGGGAAATCCAACCCTTTTGCATTTACCTACCCAAACACCTTAGCCAAATCCGTGATTAACGTCCAACAAAAGACATCTCCCAAGGACTCTGGGGTCTATGAGATCCCATGCCAAGACTGTGACTAATCTTACATCGGATTTACAGGTAAATCACTTCCCAGAGATTAATACAACACAAACGGTCAGTTAGGTATGGACAACAGAACTCGGCTATTTTCAACCATATAAATGAACATAACCATAGAATAAACTGGAATTTGTCACGTGTAATTTATAGCAGCAACTGCCGGTACAAGAGTCAAATGATGGAATCGGCCTTAATAAAAGAAAAGCAGGTAATGAACATCTCAAAAGGGGCGTGGATTTCGGATGTCGTCGACCAAGTTTTTATTCAACCAACGCTTAAGAAGATTAAAGGAAGATTATCAGCGGGGGTGACCTAAATTGGCTTACTTGTGGACGGATCTCTTGGTATAATACCACCTTTTCTGTAAACTTTTCTCATTCATATACCTGAAGAGAGAGACAGCAGTCTCTGAAATATAGTACTTTCCTCTCTATATTTTGGTATTTATATATATATATATATATATATATATATATATATATATATATATATATATATATTATATATATGTATATGTATATGTATAGGTATATGATATGTACATATAATACTATATATTCTACATGTATGTATAAGGAACAAAAATTTCATAATATTCATTCAACTTGACCATGGACATAACTGACACCGATGAAGTCTTGTATATAATAATACGAGTACACCTGCCTTGGCCATAATAATTCGAACCTTTGCTCTTTCGTCATGGGAGGTGTAAGTTACCTAAACTGAGCTGCACATATTCCTGTCGACTCCTGGTTCTGTACACAGCATGGAAGTAAACCATTTCCCCCTGCGATTTTTTATTGCTACGTTTGTAACACTGCTATTTAGACGGGAATGCGCGCAGTATATTTAAAAAGAACTTGATTGCTGAATAGATGTTTCTGTTTAAGCTATATCAAACCTAAAAAGAATAGGTTCGGATCTTGGGTAGGGCAGATGCTCTGGTCTATAATATACCCTTTCAGTATAAACTATGTCTAAGGTAAAGGAAATTCGATATTAACCGCTGATAACATATATGTAAAGCCTGAAGGCACTGACCCGTCCATTGTATGTTAGCTACTTAACACCTTTAAAATGTGATGAGTAGACACAGCCATGATTGGAAGCGGTTAAAAAATTAACAATATTTAGGAATATTCACCGGATGTAAATTCCGGCATATAATTAACACAGAAAATGCACAATAGGAATAATTTTCTGTATAAAACATAGAAAACCAAAATAGTTTCAACAAACGTTTATTTCTCTATATTTATGATGCCACAATGTAATAATAAGGTGAAACACGAACTGAGGTTACTATTATAAAAACAACCCGGCAATATCCGTTGGCTTTTCATATTATTAATTCAAAGAAAAGGACAAAAGGATTATGTGATATTTGGAGGGCATTACCAAATCTATTATTTACATTTACTGTGTTATGTTTAATGATGTTCCAGGTTCGCGAATTGGTATCATCTGTCTCTCTGGATTTGCATTGATATTACGAAGGCTCTGGTCCAGGCAGTGTTGCACAATGCATGAAATGATAATTTGGTCTCTTAAGCCGTAGAAGATGACATTGACGCTAGTACAAGGCAGACTATTAATTCGAGTTTTCTCTCTTTTTTTTTTTTATCAGAATGTCAATAAATGAACTCATTTGAATTTCGGAATTATTCTCATGTGTATTATGATGTTTAGAATAGAAATAATTTATGTGATGTAATGTAAAACCCTGCTAAGAATTTATTATTGCTATTCTTTCATTTTATAAAATTCATTATGACCAGTCACTAAACGTATTAAAGTTTGTTTATACTCTGAGGGTTTTAAACTTAAATAGAGTATCTGAACCCGAGAGAACAACTGTAACAAAGTTACCAGAGATTATCAGATTACTAGAATCATTAGAAAATGTTTCACGTAAAGAGGCGGAAAAGAAATATAATTAGCTAGAAACCTCAGAAACATTTCCTGTCGCGGTAAACAGCGGAGAGACGAAGTTATGTTTTTCTTCATCAGATAACATGAAAGATCAATGTCTAGGTCTAGGGACACAACAAGAATTCCAGTCATTAATACTATCAATATCTTTGACGGTCGAAATGGTCATAACTTTGTTTTCTTTATCGATTAAAGAAATCTTTCTGAAACAATTTCATTTCTCCTTTAGTTTTTCCGGGATTCACTAATTTCTTTTTGAAAAGGGGCAAAGAGACACTTTGGAAACGTCTGCTTCTTATATAGATATATATATATATATATATAAGATATAGTATTATATATATATATATATACATCTATATATATATATATAGTATATATTATCCATATATACACGACTAATATATAATAATATAATATATATATACATATATATATATATATACTAGAATTATTATAATATAATATATATATTACCATCATATTATATATTATATATATATTAATATATCATATATAATAATATATATATTATATAAGATTCACATATTATATATACTAATGAAACTAGATCTCTTTACGTTGCACAGCGATTGTTACCAGTTGCTTGAACTCATACGAGGCCTGTGCAAGGTCTACTAAATCCTGAACAAAACTCTACAGGCTGAAGGTCATTACAGACAAAAATAACACCTTAAGGGTCGATTACGATAGATTAAAAAGGTTGACTGAAACACCGGAACCACTTGGTCGGTTCTGCCGACACTCCAGAGAACTTGGAGCGCGTATTTACCTTCCACAACAGAGATGAACACGGTATGGAAATACCATGCGACACACAGGGGGAATGATTGTATGCGGTGAGGTTGCCTATCTATTTCCAATCTGCTTAATTTATATAAGTCTTACGTCAGATTTCCTCAAAGGGGCAATTAAATGAATGGATTATCCCGAAGCAACTTACGGTAGGTATTCAAGCGTTATCTTCCATACTAATTGGTCTTATCGGGTGCTAATAAAAATGGGTCAGTCGAGCAAGATAAACAGTAAAATTATATGATAGGGAACCACAGCGCTCTTTAAAAAAGTTAACTTCTTGAGGGAGAAAAGGAACACAAGGCTAGGGAGTTGGGGCTTCCGGGGGAGGGGGGCGGGTTTGGGGGGTTTTGCAAAGGAGGACATGGACGAAGTTCACGGGTGGTACAGGCAGAGAACAGAAAAAGAGAATAAAGATTGCCTAAACGCCAACTCTTCCCTGGAAACCGGAATACAGGCGCTGATGAACACCGGGCAATACACTATGGAATAAATTGAATGAGCTCAGTAACAGCATGGAAATAGAGGATCCAACGGGGACAAGGGGGAAGCGATTGCCGTTCGGTGAACGCGCCTGATCAGCTTTCTTTTTTCCAAGAGGGCTGGCGGGGCACATAGGGGAGAACAGTAGATGATTCAGATTTTGCGGGTGGGAAAGAGAAAGCCTGTCGAATATCTTCATATATGAATTTATTCCTTGGCTTCGACCTGACTTGATTGGAAATATATATAATATAATTATATATATATATATATATATATATATATATATATATAATAGATAGATACTATTATATATAGATATATATATATCGATATATATATATATATAAGAGATATATATATATATATATCTATAATATATATATATGTATATACTATATACATACGAATATATATATCTATATAATAACTATATATATATATATAGTTATATATATATATATATATATATATATAGATATATATATAGAATATATATATATATGATATCGATATATATCTATATATATATATAACTATATATATATGATATATATATATATATATAGATATATATATATATATAATAGTATATATATATATATATAGATATATAGTATAATTAGAGATATATATATTATATTTAGATATAAGTATAGATATTACAATATTGAATATATAAGCTAGATATTATAAATATATATATAATATATTATACGATAAATTATAGTTTAGATAAGAATATAAGACGAATATAATATATATAATATATAGAATAATATTATGATATTATTAGATAATATTATAATATATAATAATAACTATATATATATCATAATACATAATATAGATATATATATATAAGATAAATATATAACGTAATATTATATTATATAATCTATATATATATATAATATATAATATATAACAAGTATATATATTTATATATATATATATATAACATAAATATATATGAGATAATAGATAATTTATATATAATATTTTACATATAAGTAAATAGTATATATAAACATATATATTATATATATATATTATATATACGACATAGATATATATATTAATAATTAATATAACTTCTCTATACTATTTGGTCATAACTCACAATAGTCCACGTGATTAAAATTTACTCGGGTAGTCTTATTACCTTGACTCTAGACTATGCTTCAAACAATACAGGTACAAAATTATGCATAATTACAACACAAATTTTTCACGACCTAGCAAGCACTAGCAAATTATGTCAACCTGCCACGGCAAGCTTAAAAAAAAAACGGAACTGATAACAAACACACCAAGTAATACCAGTATTGGAATTCCTCAATAATAAAGGGCAAAATTCAAATTTTGATCTAAAGAACCTATTTATAAGTAACTTATTTTTTGCGATGAGGTAAATAATGCACAACAATTCACTTTGCCTTAAAAAATCAAAGTAACACATTCTGGTTTTTTGTGGAGGACCTCCTTAATACGTGATTCCAAAAGGATCCAGATTCAGATTCTGCAATCCCATGTCAAACTTGGACTTGTTTAGCATTTACTCACCATGTGTCTGCAGGCATGTCATAGACATCAAAGGATGATCATTGCCTCAGTATATCACTTTCGAAAGAAACCACGGGTAAATGAAAGAGAGAGAGAGAGAGAGATAGAGAGAGAGAGAGAGAGAGAGAGAGGAGAGAGAGAGAGAGGAGAGAGAGGGTTAGTTGAGGAACTACAAG
>NC_087220.1:21427297-21437106 GCF_015104395.2 Macrobrachium nipponense | reverse complement strand
GGAGCAGAAAATAGTTTTTTTCCTTAATGCCCTTTTGAAATGGTAATTCACAAACAAGAAAAAAATGTATTGTAAAGAAGTATCTTTGTTTTTTTAATAAGCACTCTGCAGTTTAGGAGAAAAGTTTTCATAACTAAATTGACACCAAGGAAAACTCAGGTACAAGTTAAACATAATATTATACGAAAACTATTCTGTTAAAAAATAGGCAAAATAAATTTAACAAATGGAGTTGAAAAGTTGATCTTCACAGGACTTCAAGTTAAACATGAAACTAATTTATTACATAGCAATCAGACTGGGTACTTATATAAAATCAAGGAACGATGCCAATTACTGTTAATTTGTTCATGAAATATCCGATTGCGGTTAGGCGAACATAAACTTTCGCTAACCAATTTTAGTTGCCTGAACGAGGAACGAGTCTCTCGCTCCGTTTTTGTTCCAACCGTCAATCATCAAGATGACACCTGCCTTCGGTCGACGGGTTGTTTAGTTGTTTACAGTTGTTCCTTTGTCCCATACACAGGACACCAGTTTGGTGTATGGTGTTCTCTACGTAAAAAGAAAGTAACTGAACTCTATTGGGTGTGTCGAGATTTACCTGACATGTCATAAGAATGGAATAAAGATTAAAGTTTTGCTCTCGTCAGATTTTGATAAAAAGATCCTTCGAATAATACAGAACACTTGTAGTTCCCTCAACTAACTCTCTCTCTCTCTCTCTCTCTCTCTCTCTCTCTCTCTTTCATTTACCCGTGTTTTCTTTCGAAAGTGATATACTGAGGCAGTGATCATCCTTAGATGTCTATGACATGCCTGCAGACACATGGTGAGTAAATGCTAAAGAAGTCAACGTTTTTGGAATTGACCGTATTAAGTCAGGTGCCGCCACAAAAAGCAGAAAGTTTGTGTAACTTAGATTTTTTAGGCAAAGTGAATGTTGTGCATTATTTACCTCATCGCAAAAAATAAGTTACTTATAAATAGGTTATTTAGATCAAAATTTGAATTTTGCCCTTTATTATTGAGGAATTCTAATACTGGTATTACTTGGTGTGTTTGTTATATTTTCCGTTTTTTTTTTGTTAATCTTGCTGTGGCAGGTTGACATAATTTGCTAGTGCTTGCTAGGTCGTAAAAACATTTATGTGCTGTAGGTATGCGTAATTTTGTACTTGTATTGTTTGAAGCAAAGTCTAGAGTTAAGGTAATAAGACTACCTGAGTAAATTTTGATCACGTGGACTATTGTGAGTTATGACCAAAGAGTATAGAGACCAAAGAGTATATATATATATATATATATATATATATATATATCTATATATATATATATATATATATATATGTGTGTGTGTGTATATATATATATATATATATATATATATATATATATATATATATATATATATATATCTTTCCAATGAAATCAGGTCGAAGCCAAGGAATAAATTCATATATGAACATATTCGACAGGCTTTCTCATTTTCACCCGCAAAATCTGAATCATCTACTCTTCTCCCGATGTGCCCCGCTCTTACTTGCTCCAGGTACGCCAGCCCTCTTGGAAAATAGAAAGCAATCGCTTCCCCCTTGTCCCCTTTTAGGCTCCTCTGTTTCCATGCAGTTTACTGAGCTCATTCAATTCATTCCTTAGTGTATTATTGCCCGTTGTTCATCAGCGCCTGAGAAAAAAAGTGGATTTCGGTTTCCAGGGAAGAGTTGGCGTTCAGTCAATCTTTATTCTCTTTTCTGTGCTCTGTGCCACCCGTGAACTTCGTCCATGTCCTCCTTTGCGCTGCCCCCCACCCCCCCCCACACACCCCCCACCCCACCCCGGAACCCCCAACTCACTAGCCTTGTGTTCCTTTTTTCCCCCACGAAGTTAACTTTTTTAAAGAGCGTTGTGGTTCCCTTTCATATAATTTTACTGTTTATCTTGCTCGATTGACCCCTTTTTATTAGCACCCGCTAAGACCAATTAGTATGGAAGATAACGTAAATTTGGTGTCTCTGTATATCAATTCCCTCCCGCTTGAATACCTACCGTAAGTTGCTTCGGGTAATCCATTCATTTAATTGCCCCTTTGAGGAAATCTGACGTAAGACTTATATAAATTAAGCAGATTGGAAATAGATAGGCAGCCTCACCACATACGATCAGTCCCCTGTGTGGCATGGTATTTCATACCGTGTTCATCCCTGTTGTGGAAGGTAAATCCGTCCTCCAAGTTCTCTGGCGTGTCGGCAGAACCGACCAAGTGGTTCCGGTGCTTCAGTCAACCTTTTTAATCTATCGTAACCGACCCTTAAGGTGCTATTTTCATCTGTAATGGCCTTCAGCCTCTAGAGTTTTGTTCAGGATTTAGTACACATTACACAGGTCTTTTATGAGTTCAAGTAACTGGTAACAACCGCTGTGCAACGTAAATAGATCCAGTTTCCGTTAGTATATATATATATATATATATATATATATATATATATATATATATATATATATATATATATATATATAAGAATAATTCCAGTCATTAATACTATCAATATCTTTGACGGTGCGAAATGGGTCATAAACTTTGCTTTCTCTATCGACTAAAGAAATCTTTCTGAACAATTTCATTTCTCTTAGTTTTTCCGGGATTCACTAATTTCTTTTTGAAAAGGGGCAAAGAGATACTTCGGAAACGTCTGCTTCTGATATATATATATATATAATATATATATATATATATATATATATATATATATATATATATATATATATATGTCTGTATATTTATGTATATATATATATATATATATATATATATATATATATATATATATATATATATATATATATATATATATATATATATATATATACTCGTCCACAAGTAAGCCAATTTAGGTCACCCCCGCTGATAATCTTCCTTTAATCTTCTTAAGCGTTGGTTGAATGAACACTGCGTCGACGATGTCCGATGTCCAATTCCCTTTGAGATGTTCATTACCTGCTTCTCTTTTTATTAAGGCCGATTCCATATATATACAAGAAGCAGACGTTTCCAAAGTATCTCTTTGCCCCTTTTCAAAAAGAAATTAGTGAATCCCGGAAAAACTAAAGGAGAAATGAAATTGTTTCAGAAAGATTTCTTTAGTCGATAGAGAAAGCAAAGTTTTGACTATTTCGACCGTCAAAGATACTGATAGTATTAATGACTGGAATTCTTATTCGTCCCTAGACCTAGACATTGATCTTTTATGTTATCTGATGAAGAAAAACATAACTTCGTCTCTCCGCTGTTTACCGCGACCGGAAATGCTGCTGAGGTTGCTAGCTAATTATATTTCTTTTCCACCTCTTTACTCGGGACATTTTCTAATGGTTTTAGTAATCTAATAAACTCTGGTAACTTTGTTAAAGTTGTTCTCTCGGGTTCAGATACTCTATTTAAGTTTTAAACCCTCAGAGTATAAATAAACTTTAATACGTTTAATGACTGGTCATAATGAATTTGACAAAATGAAAGAATAGCAACAATAAATTCTTAGCAGGGTTTTACATCACATCACAAAAATCATTTATATTTTAAACATCATAATACACATTAAAATCATTCCGAAATTCAACTGAGTTCATTCATTGACATTCTTATATATATAAAAAAAAAAAAGCTCAAATTAATAGTCTGCCTTGAACTAGCGTCATTGTCATCTTCTAAGGCTTGAGAGACCAAATTATCATTTCATGCATTGTGCAACACTGCCTGGACCAGAGCCTTCGTAATATCAATGCAAATCCAGAGAGACAGATGATACCAATTCGCGAACCTGGAACATCAATAAAATATAACACAGTAAATGAAAATAATTGATTTGTAATGCCCTCCAAATATCACATAATACTTTTGTCCTTTTCTTTGTATTAATAATATGAAAAGCCAACGGTTATGGGCGGATTGTTTTTATAATAGTAACCTCAGTTCGTGTTTCACCTTATTATTACATTGTGGCAGCAAAAATATAGAGAAATAAACGTTTATTGAAACTATTTTCGTTTTATCTTTGTTTTATACAGAAAATTATTTCTATTTTGCATTTTCTGTGTTAATTATATGCCGGAATTTACATCCGGTGAATATTCCTAAGTGCTGTTCATTTTTCTAACCGAATTCGATCATGGATGTGGTAACTTACACCTCCCATGACGAAAGGGCAAAGGGTTCGAATTATTATGGCCAAGGCATGGTAAAGTTAAATGGATATTATGCAATTTTTGTTCCTTATATACATGTAGAATATATATATATATATATATATATATAGATCTATATATATATATATATATATATATAGATAATATAAGATATTAAATGGATATTATGGAATTTTTTGTTCCTTATATATACATGTAGATATATATATATATATGTATATATACATAGAATATATATATAATATAGGATATCATATATAATATATATTATATATATATATATATATATACATGTATATATATATATATATACATATATAGATATATATATATATAATATATATATATATATATATAGTATATATAATGTGTGTGTTTATAATATATATATAAATATATAGATGTATATAATATATAAAATATTGTTTGTGTATATATATATATATATAATATATATATATATATATATAATATATAGATATATATATATATATATATATATATATATATATAGTGTGTGTGTATATATATATATATATATATAATAATATAATATATATATATATATATATATATATATATATATATATATATATATATATATATATACGTATTGAATAAAAATTCATAAAAATATGTACTGTTTTCAAGAAAGCTTACATGAACCTTTTATGCATTTTCGTCGTTAAAATCTTTAAAATCAATCAATATATTACTTTGTAACGTTGTTTACCTTATTTTCAGTTGTTATAGGCTCTCTCTCTCTCTCTCTCTCTCTCTCTCTCTCTCTCTCTCTCTCAAACGGAATTTTCCTTTTCCGGGTGGGAATTATAAAGTGAATGTAGGATCATTCTCTTTACAAGAAATTGTGGTAATTGAGCCATTTAAAGGCATGGAAGGACGTTAGCTTTTCCTTTATTAAGAGAGAGTAAGACGAGGAAAGCAAATTATCCACAATTACATTCCCCACTCACGTAGCGATGCCTGATAATGCCCTCATATTTCGGAAGCCCTCTCCACTTAATCCATGTTGAATGTCATAAAGTCCAGGTTAAATCCGAGTCAAAATCTAATTCACAGACGGGCACCAACCTAATTTCAGTGTGATGTCGTATCTCGGCGTGTAATCATCATGCACTGACACTCGTCGTGTTTTAAGAGTCTATGAAGTTAGGTAAATATAACAGCGTAATTAAAAATGCTAAACCAAGAGTTCCTAGAGGGGAAAACATATTAAGTTATAAATCTCAGCCTGATTCAGGAGAGCTTCATTTTTCTTTCTGAAGTGTTATACATTTTAAAAGGTAATTTCCATTGTATTCATTAGAATGATTTGTAGGAATCTATTTCAGACGGTCTTGTAAATAACGAAAACCTGAAAACAAAAAAAATATAATGTCTTATAATCAAAATAAAATCAACAGGCAACACGTTAGGCTTCTACGTGAAGTGGGGCAACTATTTTGTTTTGTAAATAATGATTTTTCTAAATTACCAAGGGCAAAAAATTCAGCAAAACGAAGACTTCATTGATTCGCTCTGCAGTGGTAACACTGTTCTTGATGAAACTGAATCTTTTACAAGTCCTTATGTTATACTTCACCTAATCTTTCTTTTCCCCCCTGGGCATATGCATAGGGGTCATGTGTGATGGTCACATGCCACGTATCTTTTTTCTGTTTCTAAAAGTATGAAATCTAATCATACCAGTAGAAGTCACAAGGCTTCCTAAAGATCTTTTCCTCAGCATATGAAAGTATAGAAAGCATAATGCTGCCTGAATATTTCGCAAGGAATCCTGTATCAACAGAGGGAAGAGAGTGGGCACACCCCTTAGATGTCAAGTTTTACCATCGCTGGAATGTAATAATTTGGTCTGGACATTAGACCCTCCAGCAAAGCCGTATTCTGCTTTCCAGGAATTATTTTCCTCCATGAAGTATTACCTCAAATTGAGGTTTACTTTTTTTGTTTTTTTTTTCTGATTTGATCAATACAATGCACACCTCCTCAAAAAGGTGCATTGGGCTATTTCTTACCTTCCATTATCTCATTTTAAACATCGAATTTTCATTCCAGGGAACTCGCTTCACAGATCATGATCATCCATATCCAGCTGTTGTGTCTCTACCAGAAATTTTCGTTTTCTCTCTTGTTCAAACAGTGCTGTAGTCTCCCCGTCAGCTGGTTTTATAATGTCGATGTTCAAACGATAAACCGGAACCTGTAATTAAAGTGGAAGCCTTGGTAGTTCTCATTTCGTTTCTTTATAAAAAATTCATATATATATATATATATAGAATATATATATATATATCAGATATAATATATACAATTATATATATTATATATATATATATACATATATATATATTTATATATATATATATAATATATATATATATATATATATATATATATATATATTCATATAATTTTTCCATGTCCCTTAATAGATTCTAGTGCAAGGGATTGGTCTTTTTGTCTTAATCTTCATAGATACAGCGAGTAATTTTATACAGTTAAGGCAATAAAGCTACTGACCAGTAAAAAAAAAAAAAGATGTAATCTTACGTTCGTCTATAAGCATGTGAATTAAAGCATCTCTTTGTAAGCAATGCCACCCTTAAATGTGAGCATCATAACTGTCATAGATTCCATTCATCCATGTTTAACTGACAGAACCTTAAAGAAACAAATGATCATAACTGATTACGCCTCATAAGAAGCGGCTATAACTGCGTCAATCCTAACTTTGATGCCTTTGTTTGCAAGTCCGACTGGGTGCTATAGATAGGCGTGGACCTCAAATTCGGGCCATATTTTCTTTAAAGGATCATTCGGTTTATGTGTGTGTGTGTGTGTGTGTGTGTGTGTGTTTAAGTGGAATGGTTGCAGGGAGGAGGGAAGTTCGTGGTTTACACGCGTGGAGTGGGTGTCTAGCCATGTCGAATTTAACTTGTATACTGAATTTTGGGCAAAGTTTGAGGGAGATGGAAAGCCAAGTCGTGGTTCACGTAAATAAAAATAAATCAAACGCTGCGTTGCTTTACACTAGAAGTTTGTGTACATTTACGGCCGGTTCTGATGCAACGTTATAAGATGATAGGAGAGACTAATAGGCTTGAATAAGGACAAATAAAAAATAAATTATTTTTGCACACGGTCAATGACCAGTTTTACTTTTCATTCATTTCTCGGGGTTTTGTTTTTTTAATGAAATTTTTTTTCACGTCTATTTGTATCTATATATCTATGGAACGCTTTTACACCCGCGAAGCAGTCATAATTTTAGTCAGTTCTTCAACGTCAAGCAAGATTACGTTTATATTTGACTTCGAGAAAAGACTGGAAAAGAAGGATTCTGCATTTAGGAACGCATACTTTTTCCAGTATCTGTCATAGCATGTAGTCGTTGAAAATAATTTCATTGCCTACACTAGAACTTGGAGGAGACATAAAATAGTGAAGTAAGTGAACAGGGAAGCAGGCGTCTGTATGTAAATCCATTAAAGTCCGCGAGGAGGAAAAAAGATGAAAATAAAAGTATCAAACACCACAAAGATTGAAGGTTTCAGTCAAATAAAATTAATCGTAAATATTCACTTGCGCGAATTGTGTAGAATAAATAAATTACATTCAAATTTACAATAGAATCGTTCATCAGGTAAAAATATATTTGTTCGTAAATGTGTATGCAAAATATCCATATTTTACAGTGAACATGGAGGCACGGAATGCGCTTTTGATTCAGTGTATCTGTCTATTTCTTCTCGTTTTGCTTTATTCATCAAAACTTGGCAATCTAACGAACGGGTTTCATGATTTTTCTCTTTTTGACACACACACACACACACGCACACACACACACACACACACGCACACACACACACATATATATATATTTATATATATATATATATATATATTATATATATATATATATATATATATATATAAATATCTATATATATATACATATATATATATATATATATATATATATTATATATATATATATATATATATGTATATATTATATATATATATATATATATATATATATATATATATATATATATATATATACATATATATATATATATATATATATATATATATGAAACCTCCAGAACAACAGCCATTACCAGAATAGCAATGGGCATCAGAAGTAGACGTCTTGCAGCACTTCATTTATATTTATTAGGCAACGTTTCGAGGCGAATCCTCATCGTCAAGTTAAATAAAATTGACTCGACTAATTACAAAAGGTAATTTATTTAAAGATAAACTAAAACAATTCTAATAAGGAAATGCTAAGTACCTTTCAAGGAATATGCGGGAAGTCGAATGACAGTCATAAGATAGTAGGTTAAAAGTAAGCTCATGTCTAGAAGAGAGGGATGGAGGCCGTTTGGTAGTTTAACTCTGGAACTACTTGTTTAATAAAAAGTGATTTATAGAGAGCAAGGTATTGTGGCGAAGAAGCCCTATTAAGAATTTTGAATTGCTCTTATTTACTTTTATAGGCATGGTCACAAATACTCATAATAGTATTCAGGAGATGCCAATCACACTCCAGTGTCATAGTTCACACCCCTATGGCAATCAAAGCGAACTTTGAGGAGACTACGAGAGGATCCAACATATTTCCCCAATTATATCGTGGACAAGTAGATGAATACACTGCATTTGATGCCAAGAGAGGATCATGTTTATCTTTATATTTGAATAGACCCGATTGTCATAGGATTAGTTGTTATTAGTTGGCATTTAGGGGAGAGACATGTTGCTGTATTAGCTGTTAATGAAAGAATCATTCTGAATAAAAGGAAGACTGGCATAAAATGGAATCTTAAGCCCGCCACTAACGTTCAGTTATGCCTGCACCGTTATAACTGCGCAGTCGGACTGTGCAGGCAAATCTTCGCCACTACCGATACAGGCCGTTTCCTCAGTCCTCCGTAGCAGCCACGGCGTCAACGCGATGCTCTGGTTGTAATTGATTTGCTGACATCATAAGAGAAATTCATAAACGTCAATTAAGACGTCCAGTGAAATAGTGATGTATAAAAACGAATTGAATACTCCCTTGTGAATTTGTTAAGAGTTTAAATATGGCCTCAAGGACTTTCGTAATGCTTATTGATAATTTTATGAATGAAGGAGGAGTTCCATTGAAAGGTAATTAAGTTCGTAATCGTTTGCTTTCGTTTCAAATTTGACACATATAGGCCTAATAGTTTTCTTCTATTTCATTAAAATGGTTAATACTGATTTGTTTTCGTTTAAAGATTGACTTTCTTATGACGTGTTAAAATGAATGAAAATCCATAGTTGACTACTATCCAACTGTGTTTCATTAGTGTGTTAATTAGTTTAATGTCATTTCAAAGCGAACTTCCGTGAGACGTAAGCAATGAAAAAACATACTTTCATCAGAAAGTAGGATATTATTTTGATCTCATCTTAAAAACGAATTACATACATGATGCATAATCATGAACAGACGCATGGCTATAGGCTTATTCTTGTTTTACATTATTTTGTCATAATAATAAATATTTATTCTAATTGAAAAACAGTCTTGCATATATGGTTTATAA
>NC_087220.1:21374797-21422297 GCF_015104395.2 Macrobrachium nipponense | reverse complement strand
AATATGGATACGTGTGGCAAAAATGACATGGTTAACACTGTAGAGGAGAATGGATATCTATTGTAATTAGAAATACCTGAGTTCGACAGTGATATGTAAGGTCTGACTTGTTGGCCTGGTCAGTAATATCACTGAAGTCCGGATTTTTCTTCTGTGTGCTGGTTTGAATCTACAAGAGGACGAAATTATTATTAACTGAAAAAATTCCCATCAGTTAACATATATGAAATTATAATAATTCATATGTAGAGAGAATTGGATAATAAAGGACATTTGTAGCTTAATGCATGCATTTGAATGACAGTGATGTGAAAAAAAGTTATAAATTGGATACGTCTGGCAATTGTACGACTTGGATAACATGGTAGAGGTGAGTGGATATCGATTTGTAAAGTCGGAATCAGTATCAACTTATACCTCACTTGTTGGTCTTGCCAGTAACGCCACTGAAGTCTTGCTTTCTCCTTTTTGCACTGGTTCGAATCCACGAGAGGACGAAATTATTTTCAACTGAAAAATTTCCCTTCGGTTAACATATATAAAAATATATTAATTCCGAGGTGGAGCAAATTGTATATTAAAGAACATTTGTACCTTAATGCATGTATATGAATCATTGTGATGTAATATAAATTTATAATAAGGCTGTGTGCGACAAATGTATGACTTGGTTAACATGGTAGAGGTGAGGGGATATAGATTTTAATTACAAATACTTAAGTTTAACAGTGATTTGTAAGGTCGGAATTGGTAACAACTTATGCCCTCACTTATTGGCCTGGTCGGTAACTTCACTGAAATCCTGTTTTCTCCTCTGTACGCTGGTTTTTTCACAAAATGCCGCGTTAAGGAATGAAGAAAATTAGTATCAACTAAAAAATCCCCCTTCAGTTAACATATATGAAAATATATTAATTCCGAGGTAGAGAAAATTGGATTATAAAGGACATTTGTAGCTAATTGCATGTAAAGCAATCACGATAATGTAATAAAAATTCATATTGTATAGGGATGATGACATATAAAAGAGATGGAGAGAGTATTTTGAACAATATTTAATTAATGAAAATGAGATAGAGGACATATGAGAAACACAGAGGGCAGAGGGACCAGTGATGGAGATACAATAGTGAAGAGAGCATTACATAAAATGAAGAATGGTAAAGCACCAGGTCCATCAGAGTTCCAAATTGAAATGAACAAATTACTAGGTATGAAGGGGGAGAAATGGATGCTGGATTTATTAAAAGCTATAAGTGAAGAGGAAGGAATGCCATTGACTGGGAGGAGAGTCTATTGGTATATATATGCAAGCAGAAGGGAAGTGTCATGGATTGTGGTAACTATAGGGAATTAAACTAACAGGGTATGGATTGAAAGATTTAGTGAGGATACTGAATGAGAGATTAAAGAAGATTATAACTATCGGGAAACCATAGTAAGGATTCATAGGAGGAAAAGGAATAGTGGATGCCATCTTCAGGAAAAAAGGCTAGAGGGAAACCAGAAGCTCTATAGGGTATTTATAGACCTGTAGAAAGCATACGATAGAATCCCAAGAGAAGTGATGTTTTGGTGTTTGAGGAAGAAGAACGTCCCAGAAAAGTAGGTTAGTCTAGTTGAGATGATATATCAAAGAACGAGCACAGAAGTAATAACAGCAGTTGGGGAAAAGGAAAACTTTGAAGTTAGTTTTGGATTACACCAATGGTCAGCATTTAGCCCATTTTTGTTTGTGCTGGTCATGGATGTGTTAAGTGAAGAGATCAGGAATGAAGAGCTGTGGGA
The DNA here is from genome assembly GCF_015104395.2 of Macrobrachium nipponense. NCBI lineage: Eukaryota > Metazoa > Arthropoda > Malacostraca > Decapoda > Palaemonidae > Macrobrachium > Macrobrachium nipponense. Next base: position 21,420,509 of record NC_087220.1, on the reverse strand, counting down.
GTTGTAGATCCTAAGTATTTAAACTTTTCCACCTGTTTAAATAATCTGGTGATTACTGCCGAAAATGAGGAAAACCTACAGAAAAGGCTTGGAGAGTGGCAGGAGTCTTCATAGAGGGAGACAAAGAATATATACATACACACACACACACACACACACACACACACATATATATTATAATGATAATATATATTATATAATATATATATTATATATATAGATATATATATATATATATATATTTATATTATATATATATATATATATTTAATATATAATATATATCATTATATATATCATATTAATATATCTATATATATATTTATATCTATATATAATATATATATATATATATATATTATATATATATATATATATATATATATATATATAATGTTTTTGTTAATTAAATTTAAAACTTACAAAAATAAGTTATATATTTTTTTGTTATCACGAGCGGACGTTGCTCAGGTATTAGACACTGGGCGAATATAATAAATAGAACAGGCAAAAATTAAAAGCATTTCTGAAAATGACACTAAAGAGGGGCAGATAAAGAGAAGTTCAGGATTTTTAAACATCTAAGTCTTGAATGAAACTTCCTTGCAGTATGAAGAGCGGAAATTATCTCTCATTTTAATTTACGCCATTTCGGGAATCCATTAAAATCTTTTTGTTTCAGCCAAACATCCTCATAGTAAGTTCGGGTATATCTATTTTATTTTACATTTTCTTAATCTGTTTTATTTCCCGGTTCTTTTACTATATGCCTAAATATTTCATCAACATATTAGCAATTTAAGCATGTTTTTAAGAACGCTAGTACAAATGAACTGCAGAGATAATTTCAAGACTTCTTGCTGCCTCGAAAGTTGTGCCACCTAAAAAGATTTGTTCCTTCTTCAGTAATAAATGAGAACAAAAAAACAGTGACACATTTGCAGACCTTAGCCACTGCATAAAGCATAAAAGCTATAATATTTCACGATGCGTATATTTTCTGTTATAAATATTCGGCATTTTTTTTTAAATGGATCAGGTCTCAACAATAAAAACTTCATAATCGTTTTCAGACTACTCAATGGACAAAAGCCCGTGCTGACACGGGTGGGATTAATCTAAAAAACAACAATGACAATAATCTGTAAACTTCTGATAATCTATGTATGAGTTGACCTTTACACTGGAGGGACCTTGTAGACACAATTCCCAATCTTGCTGTTTCTAGCAACAACCTGACGCAAACGGATTAGATACGGGACTTGTCCTTATCTTGCTCTCCCTCAGAAGCTCTAAGTTGTATTCCACTCTACAGAAATGTGAAACTCTTTCAGAGACGGGTCTGTCATGTCAGCAACTGCCCTACTACTCCCTTACACCTGCTATGAGATTCAGAGCCTTTGTCCTGGTGTTTTTCCGAATACATTTTTTTCTGTGCGTTTGACAAAGATACTACTTAGCCATAGTATACTTTACATCCCTACCTAATTTTCGGCAGCATTCTTTATTGCTTATGTCAGAAAAAAGTATATTCATAAGAGTAAAATAAAGTAGCCGAAGCCAGTGGCGGAACACTCTAAAGTATGGGTTTAAAGTTATACGTGACATAAAAATAAGAAGTCCCGACTCCCGAAGACAAACAGCTGTCTCTGAAATTCTGAATGAATATTCGTACCTTGTCAAGGCTTCAAGAATGGCGGCTATGATAAATCATTGCCCCCGTGGTTGCAGGACAGCTTTTGTGATTCGACTTGCACAGTTGTTTAGAAGTGAGGTGGCCCGTGGCAAACACTACGTAAGTTTGAACAAGTAAATGAAAAATAGGGCCCTTTTTTGCGTAAGTGGTACATCCGCACATCCAAGGCTACCAAGTTTTCGTCATTTGTTGACTTCTATAAGGTGCAGAAAGATAATGCCCTATAAAGCAATTATGTTGATTTCTTAGTAAAATATAACTGCCGAACAACATTAAAATTTGCTTTGCCCCAAAAAAATACAATAAATAAATAAATAAATAAAAAAATTCATGGGTTATAATACATCCCTGAATGACCTCTATAGGTCCCAGTGCTTGGCTTGAAGTCTAAATTCTATAATCCAATCTAACCCACGCAATTGTCTATTTATTACAATGATCGTCACTGTCTTATTAGGGGAAAATATCAAAGGAGTTACAGCGAATGCTAAAGTTTTCTTCACTGTGTCAATTGATATTTAATTCTAAAATTTTGTTCAAAGGAGGAATAGTGAAAGAAAGTAATTTATCGGATTATTTGTGGAAACCCTTTTCTTCAAGGATTCTAGCACTCGACCTCATGGCATAAATCCTATATACTACTACTACTACTACTACTATTACTACTACTACTACAAATTGTAAACAAGGAGTAATAGTTGTATTTCATTGTTGCCAGAGGTTGAGACTTTTTCACGAATAGCCAATTATATATCGAGAAGGAGGCAAGTTAATGACGTCTTAAGTTACGTCATTATATCTTCGAAAGACATTCCTCTGAGTTTGCTGGCGATGTCTGCAAGAAGTCGGTATTACTCTTATAAATACCAGAATTATGTAACTTTCGTAATACAGAATACAATAAAAAAAATTAGGCAGGGATGTAAGTTACCCTGTGACAAAGTGTCATTTCCGTCAGGTACGTTGATAAAATTTTATTCTGGAAAAACACCGGGACACCGGCTGTGACTTTCATAGTAACGACTTTTGGTTCATAGGCAAAAGCTGTTTAAATCTAGTAACCAAGAACCGTTTTGAATTGACAATTCAGTGTGGCAGTCCTGCCCCATGACCTACGTCTTTCTAATCGGCAAGGTATTCATTTCAAAAATATATTTCAGATCCGCACTTATCACAGGGTTAAGTTTCTTCAAGGTCCACCTAACCATCTGCCACAAAAACTTTCTATATAATAATATAATAATAATAAATAATAATAATAATAATAATAATAATAATAATAATAACTTAATAATAATAATAATAATAATAATAATAATAATAATAACTAAGTAATGGGCTCTTTGGACCTTAAGAATTAATTTTTAAAATAATAGTTTTCCGGAATGCAAAAAAAAAAAAAAAAAAAAAAAAAAAGAGAGATGAGGAGGAGGAGGAAGAAAGAAAAGTAGAAAAAATTACAGAAAAAAGGAATTAAAAGCAATCATATGAAAAAATAAAGAGGAAACAAGAAGTCGAACAGGTGAATAAAATGAACGTTGAACTACCGAAGTTTTCGGCGAAAATGAACCGTTACTGTTGTGCCTAATTAAAAAACCTACTTCCAGTATATTGTTTAAAAAAAAGTGTTCCATATCATAAACTGGAATAATAGCCCCTTTCACCCTGAGAACGTTTTCTAGGAGTAATATAATTTCATTCTTAAGGTTTAGGTGGACCATAAGATACAAATGGAAAAAAACACGAGAAAAAAAAATAATATAATGATTCCAAGTCTACATAAAAATATAGTCTCTGCAAATAATACCATTTACTTTAATAGGAATATATAAATATTCACAAATATTTACTTTCTTTTACTGACCTGCCTTGGATTGTTGTTATAGCTTTTTGTTAGGAAGTTGGATACACACACACACACACACACACACACACACACACACACACACACAAATAAACACACACACACACACACACACACATATATATATATATATAATATATATATATATATATATATATATATATATATATATATATATATATATATATACCTTGGTACCAAAGTAATGTGTTATAAAATTTATTAGTTGCAACTAATAGTTACAGTGGTTTCGTGAAACAAGTTTAAATTTTTACACTTTGCAAATTTTTTTGTTTTGTGTTTGTTCATTTGAAGTGACTTTTTTTTTTATCCATTTTCTTGATTGAGGTGATTTTTTGTGCATTTATCCATTTTCTTATTGAAGTGATTTTTTTGTTCATTTATCCATTTTCCTATTGAAGTGTGCGTTTTTATTTTTTATATTCTGTGTGATTAGTGCTTTTTACAATTTTGGTATTTTCCACATTTTTCTGTGTTTTCATTTGCATTCAGAATTTGATTAACTTAGTTATTTTCAATAATTAATCGTTGCACTTTTAATTCAATTTAACACTTATGAATTAATTTTAATTTACTTAGAATGCTTTTCAAGTTTTATTGTTGTTTAGCACTTGCGAATTAATGTCCAAATTTTTTTTATTGCCTAAAACTTTTAAATTTTGATTGAATCAATTAATTAATTTTCTTGAATTTTTTGATAAATTACTAATTTTACTTAATTAATTCAAGAATTAATTAAACTTTGCTTTGTTTTCAAGTAACAGTTAATTTCCCTTATATTGTGAATTTCACTTATAAATTTTCAGTTTAATAATAAATTTTTGTATTTAAAATTTTTATAAGTGTTTTCTTTTTCACCAGTATAATTAGATTATGCTTAGGTAGGAACATAGCGTGGTAATTGAGCATTTTTCCTTCAATTTACTTGAAGTGAGTTAGAACCAGGAAGTACTTTTTTAAAGGACTTTTTGAAATCAGGGAAATACTTAAACTTTTAAAGTTGTTGATGGAGTGATGCCCTTTAATTAATTTATTACATATAGGATTACCTCACACCTGTTTTGATGAACTTAGTCTGATTTTCTACAATACTGGTAAGTTGTTTAAGGGATCACTGTTGCCTTTAGAGTATTCAGTCGTATTTTACTTGTGATGAAGGTTCAGGTGTCTGGCTGTTGTGAGGTACTCATTTAATGATTGGTAAGGTACATGGCACTTTGTCACAATGGTCATCTAACTAATAACCACAATGAAAATTCTGAAATCAAATTTCCGTTTCAGATCATCTACAAGATAAAAATGCAGGTATTGATGATTCTCGCTGTGTGTGTAAACTACATGCAGATGTCAGTAGTAAAAGCTGCGGTAACTATAGGAAGTATCATACAGAAAAAGGCCCAAGTCAGTTTGATCAATGCATGCCATAATTAAGATAGATTGCAAGGAAATTCAAGACCTCAACAATTAAATACGACAACACTAAGAAATGAAGTACTTAGGGTCGACACTATATCAAAAGCCAAGGTTACGTAATAATGTAACAGTATATACATATGGAATATGACCAAAGAATCACTTCTAAATAAATCTACATGACAGAGCAACCACATATGGGAAGAAGGCTACCGTAACTACAATACCAGTTTTTTTATCCCTGCAAAAAATCACTGCCTTAGAGAATGAAATGAAAAGAGCAATTTTGGAAGCATTAAATTTAAATAAGTAGTGTCGCTCTCTCTCAAATCTGGAAAATCTTGTAGGCGTCAGTGCATTCTCATAACCACTAGAATTAGGAAAACCAAGACCCCGATAATATAGAACTAGCTCTTTTCTTATTTATACGTTAGTGTTTTTGTATAAGTGAGTTCCAAGAAAGGCTGAAGAGAACCCACACGCCACCTTGTTGTGTTAACTACTAGACATGTATATATATATATATATATATATATATATATATATAATATATATATAATATATTATATATATATATATATAAAATATATATACACACACACACACACACATTATATATATATAATACATAATATATATATATATATTATATATATATATTACACACACACACCCCACAACACACACACACATATATATATTATATATATATATTATAACATAAATATATATATATATCTTATAATATTCCACCACACACACACACACCACACACCATATATATATATATATATAGATATCCTAAGATATATAGTATATAGTAAAGCCCTTGTTTAGTGTGGCCCCTTGTATATATTTTTAATGCCGTATTGCCAACTTATCGATTTCCTCATCATTACGATCCTTGAACCGTAATGAAGAAACCCAACTGGGGTGACAGGATTGGAACCCAAGAAATCTTGGTTAATTTACCCTTAAGGGCTTCTTTCATCGACTATGTTCAGGGACCCTGTGATTTGTGTATCCAAAGGGGGGGTGAAGAAATGGCGAAGTTAAGCAGTCCACTGTACCTATTACCTACCGCAAATATACATATTTGGCAAAAAGTGATCAGCATGCTCTATATACGTATATATCTACATATTCCTTTTGACGTCAGCTGATCTGCTTTTCCTTTTTTCTGTCTTCTTTCAGAGTGCCTGAAAATGAAGGAGTTCAAGCAAAGTCAGTTAATAATAGATCTCTAAGGCAGTTACTTTTTAAACTTACTCTGGTTTCTTGAGTGAGTATGATGTATCATTGTGCTAATAAATGGTAATTTATCACAATATAACAATGCTAACCTAACTTGTTTCTAAATCGCTAATAGGATAATTAACCATTTGTTATTCTAGTTTCGCAATGCGCGCTCTCTCTCTCTCTCCTCTCTCTCTTCTCTCTCTTCTCTCTCTCTCTCCTCTCCTCTCAGAATAATTGATTTCCTGCATAAAGACTTTGCTCGTCATTCTTTAGGTCAAGTCCCTTGACTAATGTCCGTGAAAAATTAACTAGAAAATCTACGAAGAGAATTTCCTCTCATGAGGACAAAGGAACTTCAAGAGCAAAGAAGCCGGCGTTTCCTCATTCTTGGAAATGTAACTAGAAAAGCCGTCATGGGAATAAAATTGTAAATCGACGTAATATTTCATGGTTAAACTGGGGGCCGGAAAGGGCAACGAGATTTTATGAAGGCATGTCAAGGGTTGCACTGGAATGCTTCGATGATTTCAAGATGATACTTCAGCAATAGACTACATTTTGTTTATATCGAAGACACAAGAAGTTCAAAATACTTTGAGTAATGTTTATTTCTACGTGAAAAACCGACGACTCCAATCAACTATATAATTGCATGTTTTCTTCTCAGAAAGACTTTTCTCCGAGTACGCCCTATGTTTAAAAGCAAATTCATTTAAGGCGACTTAGGCTCTGTGTGGAACTCTGGGAGCGGAATGTGCTACCAGGGCAAAGTAAGAAATCAATTCCATGCACTTCTATGTGTATCCTTGAGGGAACATGTAACATGGAGACAGATCTTTTCCTCTATATTCTTTACATTTTCTGGAGAATTTGGGGTCCTCTGCTTCTATTCCTTTCAGTTGTGTTGTTTGAGTTAGATCCAGTGGCTGATCCAAGATTTAGGAGGGGGAGTGGTGTAGGGAGTGTATTTTTGTTAAAGTAAGGAGCGCTAGGCATAAAAAAATCGGGGGTCGGGGATGAGGGGTTTTATTTCTCTTCCGGCCCGGCCCCCACAAAAAAACTCATTATAACATTTCACAAACATTTTTAGCCAAGTTTTGGTACTTTCATGGTGGTTAATATGAAAAATCTGTAACCAATGATTCTTGTTAGATGGAATTCAGTTACATAATGAGATTGGAAAGTCTAAGACAGTGTGACAGATATCCAACAAAGATTTACTATAAACATTGACTGTTGCGCACATCAGTTTCAAGAAAGATTCTCCCTACTACTTCCCTCTTTCCTCTCTCTCTCTCTCTCTCCGATTTGAACCTTCTACTCATCTCTTTCTCTTCTTCGTCACCCCCCCCTCTCATCTTCTCGTCTCTCTCTCATCCCTCTCTCTCTCTGTTGCAACTTACGAATTTTATTTCATTACTTTCCACATTTACATACTGTTCTGTTCTTAGTTACTCTGGAACAATTTAGCCCGTTGTTTCATCGTTGATTTTTTATTTTTCTATTTTTTATTTTACACTTGATTTCTAAAAATCTGAGCTACAACAGCAAACATCATCATCAACAACAGCAACTACTACTGCTAACTCCCTACGACTAATATTGATATTATTACAAGTTTTAATTAGTGTTGACACTGATATTTGATGATAATCCACTCTTAGCGGCACCATTCATATATAGCTGAAGGTGGGGACAGCCGCTCGCCCCATATAACCCCCTAAATCAGCCATTGATTAGATCTGCCTTACATTCTGGATGATGGATTATCTTAGGTAAGCTTTGAAATGGCTTTCAGCACCCTAGCAAGTAATAGTAGTAGTAGTAGCAGTACCTAAGGCATCTCCAATCATCTTCTTCTTCTTCCCAGCTGGTTCCCATTTTTATATGGGGTTGCCGTTTCGGATGAGCCTTTTCCATCTATTTCTATCCTGAGCTTCAAGCCCCACCTCATCAACTCCCTTCTCACGTAAGTCTCCTCTCACACAGTCCTTCCATCTCTTTCTTGGTCTCCCTCTTCTTCTTCCTTGAACCTCCATCCCCATAGTATGTCTCCCAGCATGGTCCTCATCTCTCCTCAACAGGTGTCCATACCATCTCAGCCTCCCCTCCTGCACTTTCTTTGATACTTCCACCACCTTAGTAGACCACCTTATGCAGTCATTTCTGATCCTATCCTCTCTTGTCACCCCAGACATCCACCTGAGCATTCTCAATTTCTGCCCACATCCATCTTCTTCTGCTCTGTTTTCTCATGCTTGCTGTTTTCGTACATACAGCATTGCTGTTCTTACCACCGTTTTGCGAAAGTCTTGTGAAATTTTCCTTTTAACCTAAGCAGTACTCTTTTGTCACAAAGAACTCCAGAGGCCGCTCTCCAGTTGTTCCAGCCTGCCTGTACCCGATGTTTTACTTCTTTTTACATACTTCCTCCAGCATTAAAAGTTAAGTATATCTTAGTTTTACCAGACCACTAAGCTGATTAACAGCTCTCCTAGGGCTGTCCCGAAGGATTAGATATTTTTACGTAGGTAGGCACCAATTGGTCATCTAGCAACGAAACCTACAGCTTATTGTGGGATCCGAATCACACTTATTCGAGAAATGAATTTCTATCACCAGAAATAAATTCCTCTGATTCCGCGTTGGCCGAGCCGAGATTCGAACTTCAGACCATCAGATTGGCAACTGAGCGCGAAAACCACTTGTCCAGCGAAAAACTTTCCAGCGTTAAAAAAAGATCCCAAATACTTAAACTTATCAACTCTCTTTATTTGCTCTCCACCAAGATGAATACTTTCTCTATCATTCCCCTCAGTGGTGGTGCATATATATTCTGTCTTAAATCTACTTTTTCTCATTCCTCTGTCCTCCAGTACTTGTCTCCATCTTTCCAATTTCATTTCCAGATCTTTCTGCTCTCTCGCACAGAACAATATCATCCGCATAAAATGTTCCATGGTACTGCCTCTCTTACTTCCTTTATTATAACATCCATCACTATGTTAAAGATAAATGGGCTCAGAGCCGACCTCTGGTGTAATCCTTCTCTCACCTCAAAACCCTCTGTCTCCCCAACACTGCTCTTCACTCTGGTAAATACATTCCAGTACATCTCTTGTATCAAGCGCATGTAATTCTCTGGCACCATCTTCTCCCTCAGACTCCTTACCTCTTGTCTCGGGACTCGTTTATAAGTATTTTCAAGGTCAATGAATACCATATGTAGGTCCCTTTGCCTTTCCCCGAATTTCTCCATTAGTTGCCTCAGACAAAATATACCATCTGTTGTTCCCCTTCCCTTCATAAATCTCATCTGCTATTTACCTATTTGTACTTCTCTCTTTGTAGTATCTATCATCCTTTCCAGTATCTTCAAAGTGTGGGACATTAATGCCCCTATAATTACCACACTCTTGGACATCTCCTTTCCCTTTAAAAATTGGGATCAATATACTCCCACGCCACTCATTTGGTATCTTTTCCTGTTGAAGGATCTTAATCATAAGATCGTACAGTATATCCACTCCTTCATCTCCTAATGCTTTCCATGCCTCCAAAGGAATCATGTCTGGTCCGGTTGCCTTCCCATTCTTCATCTTCTTCAGTGTATTTAGTACCTCTTGCCTAGTAAACCTCTTTACCATCCCAATGTTCACTTGCCCATCCCCTATTATTAGTCTATTATTTTCTTCATTTAACAAATGTTCAAAATATTCTTTCCATCTCTTCACAATGTCTTCCTCCTTTCTAAGTACTACACCATTTTGATCTTTTATTTATTTGATATGTGTAATATCTTTGGTGCTCTTATTTCTAGCCTTTGATAGCTTGATCATCTTCTTTAATCCTTCCTTTGTCCCCAGCTCATTATACACATCATCATACGACTTCACTTTAGCTTGGGCTACCACCTTTTTCACAGCCTTGATTTTCTCTCTGAACCTATCTCTGACTTCCACTGACTGTGACTCATCCCATCTTTTCTTTGCCCCCTTCTTATCTTTTGCTATTTTCTCAATGTCTTCATCGAACCACCAACTCTCCTTTTCTTCCCATATGATACCAAATGTCTCTCCTAAGGCATCTCCAGTGAATGTTCTTTTTCACGTCATTTGAAATTCCTTCCTTGAAAGGATAGTCAGGTTTACATGTATTTCTTTAATGTACGACATTCTGTTATCCATATTCGCGCTATTATTAAAATGCGTGATCGGTTTTACTCTTTTCCTCCTGGAGTTTTAACATAAAAAATCCATTCTCATAATAAAATTCCTCCTTCTCCTTCTACTACTACTATTATTATTATTATTATTATTATTATTATTATTATTATTATTATTATTATTATTATTATTATTAAAAACAATAATAGCGAGATCTTTTGATTCCTGAAAGCTTTTCAACTCTCGAATCGGTCTTTTAATTAGTCATCTTATCTCTTATATTTACATTTTTAAATAGTTATATTACCTTTTTGTTGAGTATATAATAATAATAATAATAATAATAATAATAATAATAATAATAATAATAATAATAATAATAATAATAATAATAATAATAATAGCTGTGTTTAGCGAATTAATTTTATATAACTTTTCTTCTTATTAATCGCTTTTCTGGCTCAGCAATGTTATTTAATAACTGATCAAAATTTATATTAATATATGATAGAAAGGAGGCGGGAATGCTTGTTATTTTATTTTAAAAAACTAGGGATTCTGTTGGCTGATATATCAGAGACCGTGTTCGTGCAGGGTTCGTCGGCTGTTATACTGTATACTGGTATAACTAGTTGTGGCCGGACAGGGTTCGTCGTCGGGTGTTTAGGCTGTTTTTTTTTTTTTTTTTTTTTTCTAGTTCTGCTGGTATCCTAACTCTTTTGTCATTTATAATAGCTCAGCTCGGGTGCTGATTTATCATAGGATAAGCCAGTTTCGGATAAAAAGGGTCTAGGATCCTTACAGTTCTCTTAAGTGCGGACGCTCAGGTGTTCTTGAGATTGGCACAGTAATTCCTGACATCCTACAGACGTTCCTGATTAAGGATAATTCATATCTTTTAATTGCCTTGTTATGGGCAGTCCTAAGGTGGTTATAAATAGCTCCTTCTTTGGAGTGACAGGATATCCTTTTGGAAAAGCACTTGTGGTCTTTCCGACATACTTGCGAAGGCATCCTCTGACGAGGCATGTATAGTGGTATACCATATTTGTCTTCTTCAAGGGATCCTGCAAGGGTGCCACTGGATTATTCCTCATCACCATGCTGCTGGTCATCTTGGTTTTGTTGAAGTTAACAAGGTTGATCTCCTTGTCGGGATCGGTATGGCTGACATTTCCCTCGATGATATTTCCTGAAAGCTTGTTCGTCTTCCTTGTACCATTGGTGGAAGTGCCCTCTGTAGAAGATATTAATAGGTTCTGGGACGTCGGGGAGTGGTTTTTTGGTGGCACCATTCCCCAACATACAGAGGAAGAGGAATGAAGTCAATAGCAAAAAGAATGAATATATTGCTTTTAATACCTGGTGCATTAAAAAAAACTCGTTGTTCTTCAAATATGAAAGTTCTTAGTAAATAATCGACTCTCTAATTTGAATAACACTGCTTCTCTTAGACGTTTTAATACAGAGAACCATTTCAACGTCAATTTAGTATTTTTCTCCTATGTTTTTACGAGCATTATACAGTCAGTCCCCAATATTGGGATTAAGAAAATCAACACATGAGAAAAATAGGAACAGATTAGTTATCCTTTATATATGTTAGATATTTGCTATAATAAAGCCTACGGAAAGTTCTATAGTATAAGTAACATGGAGATAGATACTTCTAAGAACATTCTTAACTTGCCTTATTTTAGCAATTCTGAAACCAGAAAACCATTGTGAAATCTTTTAATGCCAACCTTAAACAAATGAATATTGCATCCATTGCAATATTCATTCATTTAATTGAAAACGACCACAGAATAAACTGGAAGATGCAAGATCAAAAGATTTCTTATGACAAAATCTTTTAGAGTCCCCAAGTATACAACTTACTTCTAATTTTAATTCAAACATTAGTTCTGGCTTGGATTACCTGTATAAGTAACATTTTTAAAAATGATCATAAGATAAAAATCACGCACTTAATTACAAATTTAATTTATACTACCGTTAAGATACTTGTCTTTCTTTGTAAATGTATGTATATTATTTGTGAATAAAATTACCTTATGAAATAAAGATTTATTGTTCGCCAAAATGAATTTTTGTGTGGCCAGTCACTGCCCCGCATAATCTCTTGATCGTCTTGTCCCTGCTTCTGAACAATGTGACTTAATCGTTTGTAAACCTCTTAAATTGTACCCTTGTTTTCGGAAGGTTACTAATTCTTCAGGTGTGTTGGATTTTAGATAAATGTTTTCCTATCTGCTATTCATACGACCTTTCTTTCTATATAAACTTAGCTTGCATATGTATGTCAGTCTGGTAAGTAAAGGACATTGACTAGAATGTGACCGTAGGACTCTATTGTTTCACTTTCCTTCATGGCTTTTCCCTCAATTTATATGTTAATCACTTTCCAAATTTTCGGGATTTACACAGACATACATACAACCACACACACACACACACACACCACACACACACACACACACACACACACATATATATAATATATATATATATATATATATATACTATACTATATATATATAATTATAAATAAATATATAATTATATCATATATTACTTATTATTATATAGATAAAATACAATTAGTATATAACATTATATATAATATAATAGATATATAATATTATATATTACATATATTTATATTATAAATGTAAATACGTATATATATATAATCCAGTTTTTTTATTGTTCCATCTATTGTTTGGAACATTTCTGTATCTGAATTAAACGCTCATATTGAAGGTTTTTAATGCTACATGAATTACAAAGGAAGCAGCCATTGAAGTCAGATAAGAGCCATTACCCAAATAGGGCTGGGAAATTCCATTAAAAGGGGACGCTACATTTGAATATAGCGGAAATTAAACGTTTAGTTAATGGACGTTAGTATCATAAGGGTGTAACTCTCTCTCTCTCTCATCTCTCTCTCTCTCTCTCTCTCTCTCTCTCTCTCTCTCAATAACAAATGCAAGGTAAATATGAAAATTTACTATCATAGCCTTTATTACCATTGTATCAAGTTACATTCATAAATCAAGCAGCATTGATATTTTGCATAATTAATTAATAGAGTGAATTCCAATCTCCTATTTCCCAGCTATATCATATTCACATTGAAATAATACATCGCTCTCTCTCTCTCTCTCTCTCTCTCTCTCTCTCTCTCACACACAACACACATACACGCACGCACAGACACAGAAACACAGACACACACACACACACACACACACATATATATATATATAAGTCATATCACATTTCCGTGATTCATATACATATATCGAGCTACAATGTCCTTTAATATCTAATTCGCTCTACCTCGGAATTAATATATTTTCATATATATGAAAATATATTTAATTCCGAGGTAGAGCGAATTAGATATTAAAGGACATTGTAGCTCGATATATATATATATATATATATATATATATATATATATATATATATATATATATATATATATATATGTGTGTGTGTGTGTGTGTGTGTGTGTGTGTGTGTGTGTGTTTGTGTGTATGTGTGTGTGAATACAATCACTTTAGCACTGGATTCATTTACCAACATATCCAAGGGTGAAAAATAAGAGACGGTTGGTGGGTCCTGACCGGTTTCTTTCCACTTTATTTCTAAGGTATTGACGAAGGACTAATACATAATATGAGTTATAAAGGTATATACTACAGAGATAGTGCTGACGAACATGCACAAAACCGGGTGTGAGGGTAGGAGTAGCTTTCAAAACTCATTCGGATAAAATTCACTATAAATTATCAAGGGACACTACGATAAACGTATTCACCGAAGGAGACAATAAATCCACACCTGACAGGTGTCAAGGAGGCGAGGTTGGAAATCTCATTAGCATTACTGCCCCTTCTGTGTTTACAGATATAATATTCCTATTTCCATAAATCTCTACAGCCTAACTTAAAATTTAAACAATTTACAAATTTCTTTTAATATTAAAGGATCAAGTTTATACATTCCTTGACTGATGTTCATATTATGGTTGTAGCTTTGTTATATAAAGCTATATTCAATGATATTCCTTTCCATTGTATTATTAAAAAACACAATCCTTTTTGCACCTTCTCAGTTAATAGTAAGCATGATTGTTTTCACTAACTTTACAAAAATACCAATGTTTTCCTGTGCATACCTTACACATTTCTTATGTTGTTCTATTCCTTTTTCCAGTGCTTTACCCGTTCGACTAATGTAAAATTTGTGACAAGAATTACAAGGATTTTTATATACACATCCTTTAGTATTGGCATGGGAGTTATTGATGATAAGTTCTGTTGCATTGTTTTATTATTTGTAAAAGAGACAATAACACCAAAATTCTTCAGGAGATATCTGTCATATTATCATTATAAGGTACTACAAGCAAATTTTTTTGAGTTGTAAGGTTTTATTTTTTGATGTTTTTTGTTTTAATACATGGTCTTTTTTGCCGCATCTGATTCATTGTTTAGTAAACTGTCAGGCTATTTCAGTTTCTTGCATGTATTTCTAATCTTAATATTTCCTCGTCTATATCTTCTGGCTACATACCCATAATGCCTTATCAACACGGATGCAAATACTGATTTTTTAACCTTGTTAAAAAATCAGTGAACATAGTAAGAAATATTAGTAGGTTTTCAGTAAACACTATGTTTAAACCCATTACTATTTCTCCATACCAGGACATCCAAAAAAGGTAGGCATACATCATTTTCCATTTCCATAGTAAATTTAATAGATGGTACTAATTGATTTAACCTGGCAAAAACGTTATTTACATCATTCCGTGGCCATACACAAAATACGTCGTCAACATATAAAATAGTATTACATATAAAAATTCGAATGCATCCCATTCCATTATCAAAATATCGTTATGCTCTGTATAATAGGTCAATGAGGAAAAAACTCGCAAAATTACCTAGTCCGCTCAGGATGTGTGCAAATGCCAATTCACCCCATATTTGGTACAAACAAACACGCATCAGTTCCGTGGGTCGGCATGACAGCCCGAACTCCCATGAAAAACTAGATCAAAGCTGGGTGTTATGGTTCGTTCTCATGACCCCAAAAGTCAAGCGCGTTGTGTTCGTTTGTACAATAATGTTACCTTCTTAAGATCAAATTGTGAACTCTATTGCATTCTACGATTGTCTCTCCTCTACTCATGTCTTTCCAGAAAGCTCCTCTCTCAAGATGTACTTCGACTTGTAAATAGTTAAGAAGAATATATGATAGTTTTACATTGCATTGTGTTTCACGCTAAACCTTCAATGTGAATGGAAGTGAAAAATCATCTCGATTCCTATGCTAAACGGCCAACGGAGAGAGAGAGAGAGAGAGAGAGAGAGAGAGAGAGAGAGAGAGAGAGAGAGAGAGAGAGAGAGGCTGAAGATAGGCCTTGACAACATACTGCTATTCACAATTGTGAATCATAAAGAATTCTGTGACCGACCACTTCCTATATTCTCCGAAGTTGGCCCTTGTCACTATACATATGCGTGGAATTAGGATGTCTAATATTTTCTTTTAATAAAATTCCAAATAAGTTACTTAGCACTGGGGACAACATTTCCCATTGCCATACTAAAACTATGTTAGTATGATTTTCCATTAAATTTCAAATTTACATTCTTTCCACACATAGTTTATCAGTTCATTAAGGTAACTTTTTAGAAAATGGGGATTATCAAGCTATGTGCTTTCTAAACGATTCAGATCAAATCTCCAGTACATCATTAATTGGTACCTTCGTGAATAGTGGTACCACGTCAAAACTCACAAGCTTCGATTCACTATTAACATGAACACAATTTAGTTTATTCATGAAGTCCACATTATTCCTGTAATTGGCAATAGAGATGGTACCTACCAATGGGTTCAGAATATCCACTAAGTACTTCGCTAATTTGCAAGATGCAAAACCCACTGAGCTAACAATTAGCCTGACAGAAAAGTTTATTTTGTGGTTTTTTATTGTACCATGCATATACGGTAGTGATTGAGAGATTACAAACAACCTCTTTATACGGCTTTCGTTACCTTTCCTATTGAAAGCACTATTAACATCAACTACAGATTCTCATTTAATGTTCTTAAATGTACTCTCATCACCCAAAAGCTCCCCAAAAGACTATCCATTTTTTCTATACATTCACTTTACATTCACTTAAAATTATTAGAGCGCCTGATTTATCTGCTTTTGTCATGGGTATATTTTCATCTTTTTTCAATTCCTTGATAGCATTCATAAATCTTTTAGGTATGTCTGTGGCGTCTGACTTTTTCATACTTCCATGAGTTCACTTCTTCATCGATTAAATCACTATACTTTTTCCAAGATGGACAGTCCTTTGGTAATTTCTACACTATATGTACTGACCAGTTTAATAAGGCAAAATGTTAATCTATAGTCTAAAGGCCACCCTGGTTATATTTCTATCTAGATATTTGTTTAATAAATTGACGACACATTCATGATTGGCGTTGGTAGTCCAGGGTCTTCTTCCGATTAGGAGTTTCATTTTGTTGTCGTGTTTACGTTTAAGCTTCCAATACACTTTATTTCTCATATTCACATATCAATATTCACGTAGAGATACTCTCCAATCTAATGGTATTGAGGCTTCAAAATGTGTTCTTTTTCTCGAGAGATCTACAAAATTCTTTTTAGTTTCCAGTGTCTTGATGTTGATGTTTTTCCAATATAGTTCGTTGTATTTCACACAAACGGTTGGTTTTCTAATTTTAGCAAGGATTTAGTTATCATTGATCCTGGTATCACTTGTTTATCACGATATTCACGCAGGAACCGCAGGTGCTCCTTTTTCGTATGAGCTTGAGTGAGGGAGTCTGCAAAATATCTGACGGCATATTCCAAGATGGGGAAAATATCACGGAAAGATCGGAAGGAGCTCGTGGTATCCATTGATGATTGTAATTACTTTAGCACGTGATTCATTTACTACACATATCACAAACAAGTAAAAAAAAAAATAAGGGGAGGGCGGGTTGTAGGTCCTGACGGGCTTCGACTTTATTTCCAGGCTATTGACGAAAGGCTGATACATAGTATTAGAAGTCACAAATATATATACTTCAGAGATCGAACTGACGAACCTACATACAACTGTCGTGAATTCTCCAAATCCTATGTGAACATACTTTAAGTTATAATGAAAGTGTTACTACAATAACTGACGTGAAACATCTTATCGTTATATGTTAACTTTTTGAGTAGTAGGTGTTTCTATTCACTAGCTATCTGTTTCAATCTTACTCAGGGACGACTACCAATTTCCCGAATATTTGGAAAGATATAAGAGTGTGAGAATATGGGACTGCACATTTCTATGTATTGAAAGTTGAAGATAAGAGAAAGGCTATTAGGTAAGAAAATATAGGAACCTTTTATTTGCTAACTAACTAAACATAAATGAACAATTGGTCAAAATTTAGATACAAAAGAAAGGCGTTGGCAATGCAGCTGTAAATAAAGAAGACATTAATATGCTCTAACAAAAGAAAAAGTCTGCTATTCACACTCACTATGGAAATTACCATCTCTGTCATGGGAACTGCTCTGGAAATGCAAATGCAGATGCGACTCAGAATAACACGAGAAGATCATCTTGCCTGTAGCATTCAATGAATAAGCATTGAACTGGCAGAAGTTAAACAGACATAATACGCAACAAAGAAAAGTGGGCCAAAAGCAGACAAAGATTAAAAAAACATCCATGCGTTTACAAAGATTAATTATTCACAATTATGAGCATTGTTCCTTCTGGTCTATTCGTCGTTCACTTAGCTTACAATCACAAAATATAGTCGCATTTTAAAAGAAACATTATTTCTATATATCTGGTTCTTTGCAATTTAGAAGTTCTTGCATTTTTAGGCAATGTCTCCATTTTCCCTTTACTGTTTTTCATAGAACACTGGCGGATCTTCACGTTTCTTTTTAAATATTTATACTCACTTCCATGCATCTTTAACATTCTCCTTTTTTAATAATCGTATTATTTGCCATTTATCTTGACATGTGTATTATTCCTCCGTATCTTAGTTAGCTTAATACGTCAAAGAGACCGAAAGCCAATTTTTTATCTCGAAAAATAAAATAAGATAATCTTAATTTAGTACCATCTCTCTCTCTCTCTCTCTCTCTCTCTCTCTCTCTCTCTCTCTCTCTCTCAGTATGTATATAAGTATCTAATATTCAGTTACCTTTCTACTCGTATGGTGATTTTTAAGTGTTACATTTATGATGAAATTTTTTAATGTGTTTGCTCCTGCCTCTGCTTGTTGATTTCATCATTGAGAAGCAATGTATAATCTCAGACTTTTTTTTACAATACTCAAATTTTTTTTATTAAGCGATTTGAAAGCAATGACATCTTGGTTCATTTTGTAAGATTTTGGTGTCTCGTTTAAGTCGTTCTACTTATTTCTTCTGCTATGTGGTTTTCTGAAATGTTGTAAATTGTCACCGTGGTTCTGTGGCATTGCAGAATTGTAGCCAACGCAGCATAGTGTAAGTAGAATCACAGTTAATCACTGAACATATATATTAGTCCATATACAATTACAGGTCTTATAACTCTCTTACGGGGGAAGAGATCCCATTTTCTCCCTACTCAAGATGCCAAGAGCTTAAGGTCATAAATGTCACACGGAATAACTTTTCTTACAATTATTCTTCTTAATACTCTCCAATTTTTTTAAGACCAATCCCTATACAGACTGTACGATGTTTGATTATGTTGAAGCTTAAAAAGTGCAGAATATATGGAGCCTCCTGAAGGTTTGCAAGTGGGGAATCATCTTAATGAGTTAGAGCTTTCGGTGATTTCGCTAAATATTGGAACAAAAATCTAATAACTAAATCAAATCATCCGATATTCTCAGTATCTCAGAGAACACTAGAAGTATAGATTTTATTGCCACTCATACGTACATACTTCACATGCCAAATTCATATTACACACGCACACACATACATACCCACACACACACACACACACCCACACACACACACACACACACACATATATATATATATATATATATATATATATATATATATATATAATATAGATAGATAGATAGATAGATAGATAGTAGATAGATAGATATATTAAATAATAGATATGAATAACTTGACCACGTTATATATAAAACGGACTGTAATGTATAAATAAAGGTAATGCCAAGGAGGAAGATGGAGATACAAGACTGCACAGATCTTTCGGTCTTAACGACCCTTACTATAGGGCCTTATACTATAGGGTCGTAAAGACGGAAGACCGAAAGGTCTCGGCAGTTCTAGTTTTTTTTTTTCTCTGTGGCGTTACCTTTTTAATTTAATATATATATATATATTATATAATATATAAATAAATTAAATATTATTATTTATTAATATATATATTTATTAAATTAAATAATATATATATATATATCTAATTATATATATATATATATGTGTAATAATATATATAATATAATAATATATATATATATATATATATAGAATATATATATATAGAATGTATAGACTATAATATATAGATTAATATATATATATATACTTAAAATATAATATATATATATATATATAAATATATTGTGTGCATATATATATAATTATTAGATATATGAATATATATATATTTAGTATATATAATTAATAGAATTTATATAAAACATAGAATTATAAATTATAATTGTAATATATACAAAATATTAATTATTATATATATTATTTAATAATTATATTATATATATAAGATAAATAATAATAATATTAGTGGTGTTGTGGTGGTGGTATAATATATAATATATATAATCTTATACTATAATTATAGAATTATTGATATTAATATAATATATATTAATATATATATATTATTATGATATAATCTGGGTGTATAACGATTTATATATGATTATAATATTTATAAGATATATATATTATTATATTATTATTATCATATAGTTATAGAAATATAGGTATATTATATTATATATATTAGATAATATAGATATATATATTATATATATATATTATAAATATATGATTATATATATATTATATTATATAATTAATATAATAATTAAATATTAATTATTATAATATATAATACACATATATATATATATTATATATATAGATATATATATATATATATATATTATATATATATTATATATACATATATATATATATATATATATAATATATATATATATATATATATATAAAATACATATACATATATATATATATATATATATATATATATATATATATATATATAAAAATTATATATATATATATATGTATTTATATATTAACAGACCTGACATGACATCACAGGTCATATTTCTGCAATAGACCCTAATCTTACACCTTCCAGCAAAAGGAAAAAAACTGCAAAGTATAATTGCGGTCTACAAGAAGAAATAGGTCGAGATCGAACGGGACATTGCACAATAAAAGAGAGGGTAAGGGTACACAAAGCATTCATACATATCATCATAATTGTTATTCGAAATGTACACACACTAATATAAAAAAATAGATAGCTAGTATAACATAATAGTTAATGATTTAAAACTTTTTTTAATATTATTACAAAAAAGAAATAATAAATGAACAATGAGCAAAGTTAATAAATACCTTTCTTAATAAAGAACTAACTAGCGGTTAACAAACAACGAAGATGTGCTTTAGCATATTCTTCAGAATCGGAAGAAGAATCTTAAGGTGTAAAAGGGGTGTAGGCAAAATTTTATAGTCTCCCCTTGGCTCAGTGCATTGGACGTCTAAAAAGAATAAAAACTATAAGAAATAATACACTTATGAATTGGGTGAATTATAAGAAATAATAGATTAATCAATGGGATATATTATAAGAAATAATAGACTAAAGAATGAGACAAATTGTAAGAAACAATAGACTAATGAATGGGAGATACAATACAGCTAATTGTACCTTGTGTGAGTTTGCTCTTTGTGTTACAAAAAACCCTTGCTAACACTCAGACTTCATACGTGAAAGTACTACATACCAAATCATACAACCTCTAGATATTCAATATACTAGAAGACCAACGTATTCTATGTATGTTTTTTTAATACGAAATAAATAAATGAAACAGGGTTCACATATCCGCTTGAAACTTGTTTGGTATGGAACGACAAAGGAAAATTATTTTAGTAATTTCCAATCGCGCTTCTCTGTCTCTCTCTCTCTCTCTCTCTCTCTCTCTCTCTCTCTCTCTCCGCTTCCTCCTTCTCTCTACCTTCCTCTCTCTCATATTGAAGGTCTAACACCAGTTGCTTACAGACTTTTCAAATCTCCAGAGAACAGACAGCGCATACGTTTAGCCACTTCTATTCCAAAGGTCTTCCCGTTATATCCACTCGCAAGCCATCGTGCGCTTTTGAGAGATGTCTGGAAAAAGTCTCCTATGTTTGTCCTTTCATCTGAGTAAGCAAACTTTATCTGGTTAAGGTGTTTTGAAAGCTGCAAAACCTTATAGCTTCACATATTGATTATCCGTGATCAATCTGGCCCTAAAGGAATTTCTACGATAATGGTGGCCCAGTCGATTAATTGTAATATTTTCCATACCTCAAAGCCCGTGTCAATAATGAAAAAGCGAATTTAACTGAATTAAGGAAATTCAGTGTGGATTCCTCTAATCTAAATCCATTCATTTCAAATTCAACTTCATTACTAGAACCAAAATTGACAGGAACCCTTGTAATTATGGCATCCCCCTTAACCTTTTTACTGCCATGGCAACGTCAGGATGAAGGGGCAGGGACTCCCAAATTCTAGTCATTGAGTATTGTCTTTCAATGATAAAGGTGTCCAGAGGACATAATATTGAGATTCCATTGATATGCAACTATTCCTGAATGAATGCAATGTAAATAAATGTTTACAGAGCTCTAAAGGCGAAGGCTGGGAAATTAATCAGGGTTCCCTGAGGTGAAAAACAAAAAAGTTTCAGCCCATAAAACTCAAGAGACAAACTGGATTCAGTTAACTTGTTCATCAGATTATGAACTCTATTCGTTGTAGTGTTAATGTGATACTATTTGGTAAAGATTTGATTAAATTCTCCTGGTCACTTATAACCCAAAGTAAGCTGAAAACAGAGTTCAGAAGTTTCTGTTGGCTGTAAAGTCTCAAGAGCTCCACACAAACTTCAACATTTTCCCTAACCATCTTACTACTTTCGAGAGTCGGTTTTGAGCAAGGGACCGCATGTATGATAAACCATCTTTAATATGAGATATTGAAGACAAAGCTGCATTTTCTCTACATATGCAAACCTGAAGCCTTTCATATGGACTACTTTCGGGCTTCGGCTAAAGCCGTTGAAACTTTGTGACATGCAAGTAGGGTGTGGGGAAACGTCCCACTCACTCACATGACTAACTAGCAGTCACTTGCACCTTGAGCAAGAAGGGCAAATGCGAAGTTATGATATCAGACTTCACAACTGCAAATTATCTTCAATTTACGACTTGTTCCTGGGAGAGCACAACCTATCAATGTTTTCGTCAAAGATTCATTCCTTATTTGGGAAGTGTTTTTAATGAAGAATAGCTGGTGTTATTCATTTACAGTAAAATTCACTTTCCCGGTCTCAGTCAAGTAATGGTTACCAAAACTTTTATGAGAAGCTATTAAATACCAAGAATAATAAATACATCAATATACTCATTTTAATAAAAGATATGAAGGCTATATATAATACGTCAAAATACCACCTATAACATATATTATTTAGCTAGTCTTTTCAATAGGAGGGACTGTTCCTTTATACCCGATTACCAATGGACTTTGGTAAAATTTTGAACTATTTTCAGATATGTATGATTTGTAACGTCAACATAACTATTTCATAGTATGAAAGTATTGATTGTTTTTTTTTTAATTCAGAAAGACTTGTCTCAATAAACAACTTCAATGCTGCTAATTATGAAGGGACAGTACAAACATTTTATCCTTATTCAAGGAAAATAGAATATAGTGTTTTATTCCATCCAAAAAAATTTCCAAAGCTTTACTTTGGGTTCTAATAAGTTTTTATTATTTCCGTTCTACTACTCAAACGCATTCTAAATAACGTATATTTAACTCCAAAGGTGAAGAGTTTGTCAAAGTAAAGAAATATTACTAAGGTCAAAGAAATGAAAGGATATCAGAAGAGATAAACTGACTTAAGTTAAATTGCTCATCAGATAATGAACTCGATTCGCTGGTGTGTTAAAAAGGATACGGTTTAGTCCTTCTAGCCACTGGGAGCCTTTAGGCCTTCTGGACACCATTACAATTTGACAGTTGAATTTGTTTGACATCACATGAGGGGGGGGCAATATTCTCTCTCTCTCTCTCATATATATATATATAATATATATATATATATATATAATATAATATATATATATATATATATATATATATATATGTGTGTGTGTGTGTGTGTGTGTGTGTGTGTGTGTGTGTGTGTGTGTGTGTGTGTGTGTATGTTTAAATGTATCTATATATGGTAATTTTCGCTAACAGTTGGTGGCTCTACAGAAAAAAAACACATATACCATTGCTACATTCATACTCTATCTGTTGAACCGCTAATGAAAACATGCAGTAAAACCAGTACAAAGTCAGCATTATTCAGTTACGCAAAATGACCAATAGTACGTTCAAAAACCCTTATACAGCGCCATTTACCCCTGTATCTTACTACACGGTGACACATCGTGATATAGGAGCACTTACTTTCCATCTCGCTAACACAGCCTCACCTCATGAGCATTTATGGATTACGCACTCTTTCAGTCAATCTATAGATATCTATTTTTACCAATCCCAAATTTTCTCAAAATACGCTTCCACGAGCTTGCATCCACTTTTCTCTTCTTATCAAATCTTCTCATGTTGAATTTACTAAATTCTTTTTAAAAGCTTCAACGTTTCTGGTTTTCTTACATTCTCATTTCCACACAGATATTCACATTCATAAGCTAAGAAGAGTTGGCTTAAAAATACTTTTTTTGTGCCCTCCCTTTGCTTCTCTAGACAATATAAGTCTATCTAATCTTTGTTTCTTCTTGAAAACGTTTCAGATTCTTTTACGAGAATCTGCAGTTTACATTTCACTTTCCCCAGTTACTAAAATACCATATTTATTTTATCATTCTATAACCCATTCAAAATTAATTCTCTTCAGGTAACGTTATATTCCCAGAAATTATCTCGTCCATTTTCCACATCATTTTATAATGGAATAACTGTTTCTCTGATCCATTCTTTCAGAACCTTTCCTTCATCCGGTCATACATACCTTACAAACTATAGTCAGCCTCCCTATCACGCTCTCACTATCATCATGGTTAGTATCTCACTTGTTACATCATGAGCTCTAGGTGTCTTTAGATTCTTCAACTTCTAAATCCCTCACCTTAAGTCGTCCTTATCAGCCACCGAAGCAAGTATTCTCATCCTTAGACTAATCTTTTTCATTTTACATAATTGATCTCTTCTTCCCTCCCATTCTTTACAGTCGGGGCAGTCTTGAAAAAATATTCACTGCATTGATCTAAGGCTATAATCAGTTTAGACAGTATGTGTCCATTTGCTGCTTTTTTATTTTTTTGGAGATCCATTTGTTCATTCAACTTTCTCTTTGCATTCACTTCCCTGTAGCAAGATTTTCGATTCTCGTTATTGACTCTATTTTGATTAAAATCATTTCACTTAACTTTTTTTTTGAGTACCTTGTCTAACTCCCTGCATGGCAATGCATGAATTATTCTGGTATACAACTTCACCCCATAATATTCTTGTTACATTCAATAACCATTGTATTTCCTAATCCAGGCCTTTCATGATTTTATTCCTTCCTCTTCTTCTTCTTCTTTCTTCTTCTTTCCCACCATTTCACTACAGCAGACTGTCACGTACTACGCAAATTTCCGTTTTGTTTGCCCAGTGAAAATTTTGTATGAAATTGTTTGTTAGCGTGTGTTTTCCTGTGACATTTCATTACCCCTCCGCAAACTTAATTAAATTTTCTTGTCAAAAAAAGAAAAAAGATAATTACCTCTTGACATTAAACTTTTAGAGAAACTCTAAACGCGCTGCAGTTTTCCCACTTCCAATGTTTTTTTTTTTTTTTTTTTTTCTTTTTTAAACTATAAGGGTCACTGTTTAAATATCATAAGCCAATTTTCTTTTTAATGCTTTTCGCTGAGAGAGAGAGAGAGAGAGAGAGAGAGATAGAGAGAGAGGAGAGAGAGAGAGAGAGAGCGAATGCATACTTAATTTTAAACTTTATGCGTTCATCATATCATTGTGAAATATATTTGGACATTTTGTTATTTTTTATTCGTATGTTATTCCAGTCTTACACAAAATACTCTTTAATCAAATAAATAAAGAAAAAAATTGAAACGCAATTACTTGAATGCTTATAAAGTTCACATATCCCAAATAAAAACGTTAGTTAGAATAATCAGTCGAATGGTCCTGAGATGTAATAAAGTCGCCAAGTAAAAATTGTATTGACACTCAATCCAATTACATCCTTTCATCCTGGAGTGGAGCTGATTAACAATCAAGAGAATATCTAAAACAAACTAGTGTTGAAAAGTCTTTATCTTCTCCAGTTATTGAAGGTAATAGTGGCAGTAATTGTGAGGAAACTACAGACCGAAGCGTCATGCTCTGACTACAGTGTATTATTTTTCATATCCTTAGCTGAGGGGCGCGAACAGCCTACGGAGCATGAAAAAACAAATTGAAACAAGATCTTGGAGACAATATTTCTCAGAAAGTGGATAGGCGCCAAGACCTCATGAGAGT
Source organism: Macrobrachium nipponense (assembly GCF_015104395.2). Taxonomy (NCBI): domain Eukaryota; kingdom Metazoa; phylum Arthropoda; class Malacostraca; order Decapoda; family Palaemonidae; genus Macrobrachium; species Macrobrachium nipponense. The sequence continues at coordinate 21,394,181 of NC_087220.1, read as the reverse complement.
TATTTGTGTACTTATCGTTACAAAGGAAATATTACAATTTCAGTTACTAAAATGACATTTTATAGTCTGTTTTAAAGCACATAGTATCAAAGTTATTTAGATTGAACCAAGGTTTCAATCTCATTATTTCTTTTCCTGGCTCGACTGTACATCAAAGGCTATAAAAACAAATGGCATGATTTTTGCATTTAATAAGGACATAATAATCTATGAAGTATTTTCCGGATATTTTGCAAAATATTGATCCATTATCCTTTCTAGAAATTTTCAAGGTAAGCAATAATCACTACTCTCTAGTACCGGAAGTATTTCTGATATCAAATAATTCTCTCTCTCTCTCTCTCTCTCTCTCCTTCTCTCTCTCTCTCTCTCTCTCTCTCGGTCTCTCTCTCTCTCTCTCTCTCTATCACCCCGCCCCTGCATGTGAGTTCTCAGTTATGAAAATATGACTCAGAAAATTACATACAGAATCAGTGGCAAAACATCTTAGCTTTTATTTTCCCCGCAGGACACAGAGATGAACTTCCTCTGTTTATCACAAAACCCCCAACAAATATATTGTTCCCTGCATATCAAGAGCCGTAGTTTCTATATAGAGCCTTTGTTAAATGAAATAAATAAGGCAGGGATTGATACAGGAGTAAGCCGGCTTTGTGACCTGGTAAGGGACCTTCGCTTGGTTGATGTTGAGACATTGAAAACCTATAAAAACGTAGATCGCCCAGACCCAAGAAAAACTAAAAAATTAACGTTAATGTTAATAAAATGTTTCTAATAGCCATTGTCTCTTTCATTTTTTTTTTTTTTTTTTTTTTTTTAAATCAGCTTAGCAGGAAGTTATTTGGGACAAGGTATTTGTCAGAATTACTGGATGTTTCAATTTAAATAATTTTTTTATTGCCTGTTTGATGTAAGGCTATTTTGGAGAGAAATGTAACTTATCTTTTTCTTCATTTCTGTATATAATATCTATTTTCATTTTATTATGCCAAAGAATATCAGATAGCTGTGCACTATACTCATTTCATTGCCTGTAACATTCGAATTCTCTAAAAAAAATTACATTATCATTTCTTTACACATTTCCTGCAAGCTCTGAAAAAAGTAATCAATTACAAAAATAAGCCAGCAAAATGTAAAAAGTCAAAGGTTTTGTGAATTTCACAAAGAGAGACATTTATCTGAAGATTAGCAGATGTGTATGATATGAAAGAAACAAATTATCTGACTATTATTATGACATCTAGGAATAGGAATCCAGATTCATACCAGTGTCATCAAGTGAGGTGGAGCAATTTTGTTATGAAAAGCAAAAAACGTGACGCGACTCCAGGTTTCAAATAGGTAAATGTGAATGTGTGAAATGCATCGTATTTTGGAATAGAAGGCACCTAATGAAGTTAATTTCCATAGCTATTTAAACTATTTCCTTAGTACTGGGAGGGAAAAGATCGGGCTAGAATATAAAACTGACATGCAAACTACGTAAACAAGTAACTTCCTGTATATCACTGCCTTTGTCAGGGTTTTATCAAAGAATTGTGAAAAATATTTATTTGCATGTCCCAAGAAAAAAAAATGAAAGGTTTCTGGAACAAATTATAAGAGTCATGTTTTATATCATTAGAAATTGTTAAGTACATCTTAGTTTTACCAGACCACTGAGCTGATTAACACTTCTCCAAGGGCTGGCCCGAAGGATTAGATATTTTTACGTAGCTAGGAACCATTGGTTACTTAACACGGTCCTTTGTACCATTAGAACCTACTATGAGATTCAGGGCCTTTGTAACACGGTTTTTCGCAATAACTTTTTATCTATGCATTTCATAGATATAACGCTTATTTCAGAATACATATTATATCTACACATAAATTTTGACTGTATTCTGCATTACGTAGGTTTTTTGTTGAATAAATTTGGTACTTATAATGTAAAAGTGACCTTTTTTGAAGACGGGCCAACTTACTCAGAGAAAAGGTTTTCGAACCCACTCCGTTTACGTAAAACTTATGACAGCATTTCTTCCCTCTTTCTCGATGGATGATTGGCTATACATAACGAAGGCTAAACCTCTGGCAACAATGACATACAAATTTAAATACTAGCAAAGCAGTACACCTTAATGAACTCTGGACCTCTCACCTAATAATTGTCATAATGAACGACCAACAAGCTTGATTGATAACTGCTATATCCAATGTCAAGCAATTTTTATTTATTGGCTATCTAACACCTATTAACTGAAAAAAAATAGCCGGTACCTTTATATTGGCTTTAACACCTTTCACCCAATAATTATCGTCAGAATGATGACTTCATGAGGCTCCACCCACTTTGGCCTCGTTATAATTCAGGATAACACTGAAGGCTACCATGGGCACTGTTGGATTAGAAAATTTAACTTCAGGTTCTAAAAAAACTAATTTCTCGAGTAGTTGTAAGAAGTGCTAAATGATCCTCAAGGATCCCAGCAGTTTGGGGGCCTAAACGTTTAATCATGTATATTACTGCTATACTGTTGCAGCACTACTACTACAGTAGTATTACTACGCTAGCACTGATACCCCACCCACATTTATGTATCGTTCCGCCATTTTCCATAAAGTCTTGTTGTGTTTCAGAGCCGATGGAGTTTCTGTCGGGTGGTGGGTGGGCGGGGCAACATTTCGTCAAAAGGTGTGTGTTTTACCTTGCTCACGTAATGAATGTTTTTTTCGACTCTTGGCTCGTAATCATTGGCCATGGCGTCGGCTTAGATCATTTTACTCTATAAACATTAAAACTATCGGGTTTGAGGCTATTGATAATGCTGACAAAATTTGTGTGGTGGTTGCAAAATATCCATATGTCAACTTTCAGCTACATTCGATGCTTTGACAAGGAGCAAAGTCCAAAAAACCGTGTTACAGAGACCCTGAATCTCATAGTAGGATGCCTAAGAAATGGTAGCAGGTCTAAAATAACCCTGGACGTGAGATCCATTTTTTTTTTTTAAGATGTGATGCTAACTCCCATTAATAGTGATACCTTGGCCGCCTTCTTTGCCTTTAGCTGTGCGCTTTTTGTGGTATGGTCGCTGTTTCCTATCAACATTCACCTTCCCCTGCCCCATGCATCTTCACTCCTCAAGCCTTTCTCTTCTATGGGATCTGCTATTTTATCTTTCCATCCAACATATGCCTCCCCGCATCTTCTCCTCCCTTCCACCTCTATGCCCATAAGCTTTATGCACATGAACCTCTCTGCATAACAGGACAAGACACTGCATTATTTTCTGGCCTTCTCAGATACTTCCCTACCTTAACTGTTCTATCTCTTCTTGTTACTCCGTGCAGCCATCTCAACATCCTCATCTCCTCCTCTGTGATACTTTGATCTTCTTCCCAGCTGGTTCCCAGTTTTTTATATGATGATATATAATTAAAATTCTCCCGGGGGTCACAAGCCCTCATCAAGGACAATATAATTAAGATACGATCTACATAATTTTCTGTAACCTGCATGTCGATAATTCCAGAGCTTACAAAGTAATATCTCCACCTAAAGGCGGCTGTTCAGAAACAATTCCCGCGCTTGTATATGTCACAGTTTAACTTACTCATTCCCTAACCTTGACAACTAAAACGAAGCTATATCCTAAATTATCTTTGGAATCCACGAAGAGCCATAAATTTGCGAAGTCGTAGAAATTACACAGAAATCTCAGAACCAGGACTTAACGTGAGCTTTTATAAGTGTTCAAAATGGCAGTTTTTTTCTGTTTTAAGGCATGTTTTTTTTTTTTTAATATTAGCCATAGTGGAAGAGTTAGGAATTTGGCTTTATATTTATTTTTTTATTTACATTCAGACGATACTCTGAATTTCAATGTTTTGAGAGTTTTTTCCTCAGAGGGTTTTGACGATTGTTGCCTTTCCTAGATACAGTTTTATCTATGACAATTATTGCTAAATACAAAAAATAATCAGAAAGAAAGAGAGAGAGAGAGAGATGAGAGAGAGAGAGGAGAGAGAGAGAGAGAGAGAGAGAGAATCGGGTAGTAGTCACATGTATTAAACATTGATTGATTTATGAATTAAGATTTTTATTTTTCCCTTAGTATTGGAATTTGCTCTTGTATTTATAGAGCAAAGCCAAAAAGTTGGCTGACTGTTATTCACTGACGTCACAGATACGTGTTTCAACGAACTCATAATTTAGTAAATTATTAAATCTATTTATTTAGGACTAGAATTGACCTTATGATTTATCAGGATGGAACTCAATAAATATGGATAAAACATTCCACCCTAGTTTTTCGAGTTTTTTTTTTTTTCACGTGTTTATTATGAGCTATGATTATTAAAGGTCCATTACCAAAATAGAAGAGTCCAATGTGATATGAAGATTACTGACAATTATGATATCCTCTTCTTCTGCGATCCTCGCTTTTTCTGTAACGTAGTCGACCATTATTGCCCTCTTGTGTATTTTCCTATATATCAAGAACACAATTTGTGAGATGATCCCTCGTTTAGGATGGAATAGGTGAGAAATATTACCTGTGAAATGCATACTGATCAGTCAGAAAGAGAAGGCCGGGATTTTGGGGGTTTTGGGGGTGGGGGGGATGGTGTCAGTGAACTAGAATTGATTGTTTACCCAATAAGAAGCACATTCATAGGCAAATGCATGCAAGCAAAAACACTTGCCTTCTTTTTTGGTTGTAATGCTCTTTGAAGTTTAGCTCTTAACACACACACTTTCAGACACACCAGTCAAACCCCCCACCCCCCTACCCCCCAAGGCACCTACGTACATACGTACAGGGAGCAAGAACGGGGTTTCCCCTGAAAACTAGATGATTTAGGAATTACTAATATCCTATTCTGAGGATTTGTCTTACGAGATATTGTTATTTAGAAAATTGCATCACATTGGTCGAGTCTTAACAAGGGATAAATGCACTTTACTTTTATCAGAACACAAAACAAGATCTTAAAAAGAGAATTTGACAAACACAAAAAGGCAAAAACATTCCAGCACACCAGAAGGACGTGGAGAGGTAAGGAATTAACTAACAGAAAAATAACACGAAAACTGTGATGAATAACAACAAAAACATTAAAAATAAGGAGGTTTCTAAATCACATGACTGTGCCACGGATGTTCAAGGGGATTTGCGTCAATGTCGTAAAGCTTTCTTAACGTCGCCCATCCATACATATACTGACAGTACTAAACTTCGCTGATCTTACTGCCAGCTGTAGAATGAACATGTTACTGAGTAGCAGTATTTTGAGATGAGATCGGTAATCCCATTTTAACTCTACCGTAGCTGGAACTTACCATAGTTGATTTAAAATAATATTTAACAATCCCAGTATTCTCTGCTAATGTGGATCTTATGGCTAAGTGCAAATATTGTATGTGTGTGTGTGTGTGCATTTCATTTGTTTTATTGTTTGTTTGTTTTTTTTTTTTGTTTTTTTTTTTTGGTTTATGTACATTCCATAGGAATGATTCCCTCTCTGGCGGGCCATCGTACGTTTCTAAAAAAGTTGCTTCTTACATTTTAACAATGTCTTTTAGTGTTTTCTCATCGGCATCGTAGCTCCTGCAGAACAGGGGTGTCATTAGTTCTTGATTAAATTTGTTTTCTTCTTGTATGATCTTCACTTCAGACGTATTTTGTTGTATAGTCTTGATGCTCAATGTTCAAATGGTCTCTCACCTGACTTACAATTTGTTCCAAGTTCAAATAGTCGGATGCTTCACTTGCATGTCTGAGCATAATATTCATTTAAGGCCTGAAAAAGTAAGCTCACTAGGCTACTTATAACATTTTCATACAACGTGAAATTTAAAAGAAATGTTTTTAGCGTTGCTTCGAGCTGTATGCTACATGACTTTAAAACTGAAAGAAACTTTGTCTATTGAGTGAATTTGATTGCTAGAAATAATTCAGTTCTATGCAATGAAAAGTGTTTTCATATATATTTTCCGTCTCATGCTCTCTCTCTCTCTCTCTCTCTCTCCTCTTTCTCTCTCTCTCTCTCTCTCTCTCTCGTCTCTCTCTCTGCTAAAAAACAGCATTTTACAATTATTTTGATCAGAGACTGTGTATCATTGAGTTTAAAATCAAAACCAAGGACGATTACGATTTCTAAAGATAAAAATGCTCTTAGAAATTTTTTTGTAGTGATCAACCGGCAGATTTACTATAGAAAGTTTTTCCTTACGGACATTTGAGGTTTACATTTCATTATTTTTCCGACATGAATACAAACAATAACCATTTCCTTACAGACATTGATTTTATTCTTTCATTTACCCATTCGTTGTTTTATTGATGCTTAAAGAAGTAAAAACGAAACACATACGCACACATACACCAAGCCGTTTCAGTCGAATTCACGATAAGAAGAATGGATTCTATCGGATCTCAGGCTCTCTTCCTCTCTCTCTCTCTCCTCTCTCTCTCTCTCTCTCTTGTTGGACATCTATTGCTGTGTTGCAAGCTTCAAAAATATACGATGAGGTTTAAATACGACGAAAACATGACCGGAAAAGAGGAAGAAATCTGACAATCAAAATAGAGCAAGTGACGCTCTCAGGTCCCAATTTCAGGAATAATGTTGCGCTTCGTTATGCCTTTCTTTTTCGTGCTTCAACTTGGCTTTTTCTTTCAATTTCTCAGATTTCTTCTTTAATTTCTTTCTTTTTCAGCTGCAGACTGATGTTATCTTTCCTTTCCGTCTTTGTTTTTTGTTTTTTTTAACTAGGGAATCTGATCCTCACCAAGAACCGCCAAAGTGGCACTACAGCCCTTTTCGACCTAGAGACAAAACACCAAAACATAAAAATTCATACTAGCGAAATACAAATCATAAAAATGTCAAACTCGAGAGTAGTTTTCTTTTTTTTAATAAATTACGTTACCATAAAAAAGAAACGTTGTGACTTAAACTGATACAAATCTGTGAATTACAATAGCCAATAAAACTAAGAAGAAAAAAAAAATAAAAGAACAACTCAATGCAAGAAGAAAAAATAAAAGTGTGTTAGCCGGAACTTCTTATGGAATGACAAATGTTGACTATAACGCTTGTTTGGGTGTTCCTGATCTTCAAGAAAATAGTTTTATTACCCTTAGGACGTCCTGAAGCTTCAAGTTAAACCATCAATGGGTTTAACAATAATAGGTAATTCTGAACTCTCGGCTACATAATTATTATCGTTAATTCTGTTTCAAATAATCTTAATAAATGTTATAGAATTTTTTCGTTTACCTTCGATACTTTTAGAGATATTAGCATTTGAATGGTTTTTAGGACGGGGCCGTGCCGGGCCAACAAATGGGAGCCCTTTTCCCCGTAAATTAGCATTTGAATAGCATTGGGGACTTATGCAATGATGAAATATAATTAAAATAGAAATTCATTATGAATTTATTTAAAAAAAAAAAAAAAAAAAAAAAACTTATATGCGATGAAAATTTAGATGTAAGGTTTTATCCGCCGAAAGGATTTTCCTTCTCTCTGCAATACTTTTGGACATATTAGTATTTAAATAACGTTAGGGACGGGCCACCAGAAAATGAACCCGTTTTCTTGTAAGACTTTTGCTTCGCTCGAAATTAACATCTTTTCATTGCGCTACACAACTGTTTATATGTTTCATCTTCACTTTTGGTGGTATGTATATTTTTATTACCCTACCTCTCTCTCTCTCTCTCTCTCTCTCTCTCTCTCTCTCTCTCTCTCTCTCTCTCTTATTTTACCCCAAAAGCTTTTACCCCCCTTTAGAGTGTTTTGCTCGCTAGAGCAGCCCCATAGGTTTTCATAAAGTATAGCACGATGTTGCTGACCTAGCCCCCCCCCACTGACAAAGTCTCGCATTTCCTATCGGCCACCCTTCCAAATATTGAGTAGATCCAAGGAAAAACGATTGGGCTTGCAAACTTATTATCTAAGACGGATCTTGTACGGTTCCTGGCTTTGACCCAACTCAAAAGGGAAAAGGAGTATGATTATACAATACACACACACACACACATAAATACATACATACATATATATATATATATATATATATATATATATATATATATATATATATATATATATATAGATATATATATATATATATTACCAAAATTCACACTACGCTCACCCTCTATATTCTAGATTAAGACTGAACCTACCATCAAGAAAACTTGCACAGCATCACCCTCTTCGTAAAGCTACGCAGAAGTACATTCATATTCCAACAGTATCACATAGACTTGTATTCGTGCGAGCGTTTACTACTTTCCCTGATGTTTATTAAGCCCTTTATTCCAGCAACTCTTCCACTTCATAGGTAGGTAGTTCCTCTCTGGTCTCATTCTGATATTTGCCTGTAAAGAATCTACTTATTTGGCGCCTTTTTCCTATCTATTTAACATGCATTCTTCCCAAATTGCAAAAAGATTTTAAAGCACTCATCCACACGTTCTTTCAAGTACAATAGCCTGTCACATCCTTATTGTATGGCGAATTGTTTTTCCTTAAATATAAATCCTTCCTTCCTTCCTAGCCCTGCACAAGCAATTCATTATAAAGCTTTTAACGTCCTTCATTTCTGCACCTTATTTTACACTCAAAAAACATTTCTATCGTCATTAAGTTATATATTAATTTTTGCTTAAAACAGAACTTAAAAAAAACAAATGAATCACTCTTCCATATAATATCCTTAAAGATTATGAATGTATAGATTACCAAAAAAACTGTAATTGCTGGTAAAAAATCAATCTCAGTGGGCCTCTTCAGGCAACCCAAGACTATTGGTGTTAACCTATCTTAATTTATGTACCTAGACCCACACCAAATAAACCACTAACTTTTTTCATATCTAACATTTTATGTAAATGAGAAAAATTAACCAAACATTCATTGTAGTTCTTTTTGTTAATTATATTGATTAAGGTTGAGGAAAGACAGTAAGTAAACAATAATATCCTTATGCTGCAGCTGTGAAATTTTAAAATGAAGTTGAAAGTGGTACGGAAGCCATACAGAGCCTTGGAGAAGATAATTTATGGGATACACACTGAGTTTCGCATAGTACCTCAACTAAGTGAATGCACTTCAATTAAGCTAAACAAGCACTTCTGTTATAATACCAGATAATTTTCAAGAGGATCTGGACCAGAGAGTATTTAGGATATAAAGGTATCTCCCATTAATACCTATTCATTTGGTACAAATCAAATCATTTTCGATGTCACAAGTCTTCACTCCACGGACAACATAAGCAAGATGTGATCTAAGAAAATTTTGCTTCACCTGAACCAAAAACCAGCGGTCTATACTAAGTCCCTTAACTATTTATATATCAATATTTCCAAATGGTACTGATCCAAGAACAAATTCTCATTCTGGTATATATAACCCAGCTTAAGCTACTCCAACATCATCCCTAGGGACACGCAAAGGTTAAATGTAATTCATGTAAATTAACCTTATGATCCAAGATGGGATGGTGTTAATATCGTTGGTTCTCAAAATTCTCTGAGAATGACCAGACATTATGAACCTGACAATATTAACAGTGTGAGGTATACAAGTACTTGTGCGTCGTCTGGGGCTAAAAGCCATAAATTTGCGAAGCCTTAAAAATAATTTTAAACAACCCTCACAGCCAGATCTTAATGAGACCTATATGTAGGAATGCTCGAATGGGACTTTTGGTTAAAGTTTTAAAGTTTTAAGATTAGTTTTTACTCATCTTCTCCACTTCATTTAGTTACTGAGTATGCTCTGAATTTGACTGTTGTCAGACTTCTCCTCACGCGAGAGTATGAGCTCTCCTTACCCAGATGTGGCATTGCCTTGACGACTGGTGTCAAATAAGATATAATACACTTGAGATCCACAAATATAAAGAAATTCAAGACAGAGAGAGAAAGAGAGAGAGATGAGAGAGAGAGAAGAGAGAGAGAGAGAGAGAAACATTCAAGTATACGAGCCCTTGATAATTTTTTTTTTTCTTTTTTTTTTTTTTATTTAGTCTTTTATCATGTTGATCAAGGTTTTTTGGTGGCTCTAGTATTTGTTCTAAGATTTTTAGAATATGGAACAAATGACTGATTCAATCATCTAAAGTGGAATTACATAACGTTTTATAGAAATTTAATTATCTGAATATGGCTAGTTACGCAATCTGTTTATTTTATTTACTTATTCATTTTATTTCTTTCATGGTTTTTCTTGTAGATGATTATTAATACCCATTACCTAAAAGAGACAGTAAGTGCGTCCTCTCTGTTTCTCGCTTTTACTTCTGTCGTATTTTTACGCTTTCTTCGCCCTTTTTAACCAACAAGAATGTTTACGGCAATATGAAGATTATTGACCAATAAAGGGCTATGCCTATACTTTATTCGGCTTTCATTGCATAATTCTTCGGTTATATATATATATATATATATATATATATATATATATATATATATATATATATATATATAATGTATATATATATATATATATATATAAATATATATATATATATATATATAATATATATATATATATAGATATATATATATATATATATATCATATGAAGAAAGATCGTTAGACAGATATATTGTGAAGAGATAGATTTTTCCAATATAACAGAGACCTGCTGAACTTGACTTCAAATACGTTTTTTCTCGTCAGTGTATGTGTATGGGTGTAGCTATAAACTATTTTTCTTGTTTGCTCTTCCAGACTTTTGAGAACATTGGTTCTTTAAGAAGCTAAATTTTCATAGTACATAAAATTATTAGATGCTTATAACACCAAAAGTTAATTTCGAATTTTCTTATTATACTTGGAAAGGAAACAAGCTCTGAAAAAAGATTATTACTGGTACTAATTAATTTATTTATTTTTTTGTGATAGCCGAGGCCATGGTATATCTGAAGCAGATTCTATCGTCTACTGTGTATCTGACGGTTCATACAAAATGAATTCAGTAAAATGGCTGTTTCTCAAAATGTCAATTTTCACTCTCGCCTTAATGCTTCAACTAAATAATGCAGGACGGGTGTTAGTCTGGAGTCAAATTGTGCTTTCATAAACTTCTCGTGTCTTGTCGGTTCAAATATTATATGCACCGACCAATATTCATATGCACTGAACTTATATATCATTAAACATAAATATTGTATGCACATATGTAGACATTACCATTGTAAAGCACAGACACACACACACCACGTTCCCAGACCCTTTCTCTTTCTTTTCCTTGTCTTTAACATGTGCAGAGAGCGCAAGATCGTGGTTTCTCCTTAAAGAAGACATGAAAAGTATTGAAATATCTAGGTTTTTTACGTGTTTTGAGGAGGGGTAGGGTAGGAGGAAGGCACCCCCATGAGTTTCTTTCCTTCTTGCTTTCACTCTGCTTCTCTTCTCTCTCCCCTAAGGGTCGTGTATGAGAGAGAGAGAGAGGGGGGGAGGGGGGATTTTTTTTTCTTTTTGATAAGGAGAAAAATATTAGTGACATGAATGAAAAGATGGAGATAGAGAGAGAGAGAGAGAAAGAGAGAGAGAGAGAGAGATAGAGAAAAGGGGGGGGAGAGAAGAGGAGAGAAAGAGAGAGAGTTAATAAGTCATATATATTTGAATGCTTCTCTTGTATTCATAATGCATAATCTTTAATAAGATAAGTTACAAGGTATGTGATAATAAAAAAAATTACACCAATATTAGTATAGTTTTAACAAGACAATTTGGTTATCATTATCGCAGTGATATAGTATTTAAATGTAAGATTATTATTATTTTTTTTTTTTTGCTCTATCACAGTCCTCAATTCGACTGGGTTGTATTTATAGTGTGGGGTTCCGGGTTACATCCTGCCGCCTTAGGAGTCCATCACTTTTCTTACTATGTGCGCCGTTTCTAGGATCACACTCTTCTGCATGAGTCCTGGAGCTACTTCAGCCTCTTAGTTTTTCTAGATTCCTTTCCTTTTCAGGGATCTTAGGATCGTGCCTAGTGCTCCTATGATTATGGGTACGATTTCCACTGGCATATCCCATAATCCGTTCTTATTTCTATTTTCAGATTTTGATACTTATCCATTTTTTCCCTCTCTTTCTCTTACAACTCTGGTGTCCATTGTACTGCGACATCAATGAGTGATACTTTCTTCTTGATTTGTCAATCAACGTCACGTCTGGTCTATTTGCACGTATCACCCCTATCCGTTCTGATACCTAGTCCCAGAGGATTTTTCCCTGATGGTTTTCTATCACTCCTTCAGATTGGTGGGCTTTTGCCACTGAATCATACCTCTTTTTGTACTGGTTCTGTGCAAGTGCCGGAAATCGCTTGCTTGTGGTTTATGGTTTTATTTTTCGTACTGCACTTCCTACATATGGGATAGATGTTATTTCCGTCTATCGCTCTTTGAACATCTGGTTCTTAGGGCCTGATCTGTGCCGCTGTTATCATTCCTTCAGTTTCCTTCTTGAGCTCTCCCCTCTGTAGCCATTGCCATGTGTCATCGCTTGCTAATTCTTTAGTCTGTATCATGTATTGTCCGTGCATTGGTTTGTTGTGCCAGTCCTCTGTCCTGTTTGTCATTCTCCTGGCTCTGTATATTCTGGTCTTCGCTACTTTTATTAGTCCTTCTTCCCGTGCATCCTTAGCCACTCTTCTTCACTAGTTTTCAGATATTGCCCCAGTGCTCTGTTCCCGATGTTGACGCAGTCCTCTATACTTAGTAGTCCTCTCCCTCCTTCCTTTCGTGTTATGTATAGTCTATCCGTATTTGCTCTCGGGTGTAGTGCTTTGTGCATTGTCATATGTTTCCCTGGTTTTCTGATCTATGCTGCGGAGTTCTGCCTTCGTCCATTCCACTATTCCTACGCTGTATCTGATTACTGGCACCTGGCCATGTTATGGCTTTTATCATAGTTTCCGGCGTTGAGTTTTGACTTGAGTCTCTGCATATATTCTTTCCTGATCGTGTCCTTCATCTCTTGGTGTTTTATATCCCCTCCTTCCATTATTCCCAGGTATATTATTATTATTATTATTATTATTATTATTATTATTATTATTATTATTATTATTATTATTATTATTATTATTATTCAAGCAACGACCCTTGATAGAAAAGGCAAGGGCGCACATAGGAAAAACAGCCAGAAACGGTCATCGAGAAGTAAACAATAAAGTATGGTTATGAAATAGCAAGGAGCAATATTGCAAAGTTAAAAGGGATTGTGTGCCGATTCTGCCCATTATTTCTTATTGGTCACCCATCACCCCTGCGTTAATTTAGTATGAATGAGCAGGCGCTTCTACTATTTTAAAAAAAGTAATACATAATAAAGGCCTGGTTTTGTAGTTACTTTTAAAAATCATACAGATAAAAGAAATGGAAAATTAAAATTTGAGTATAGTTAAAATAAAAAAATAAAAATAAATATAAAAAATAAAAAGGAAAAGGAAGAAAAAGCGTGATTAATAAAATTATGAAAATAGTACACAATAAAAAAATATTAAAAGCAAATTTGACGGCAAAAATAAAATTATATTCATTAGAATAAAAAGAAAGTAAGAATGCAAATATAAGTATAAACATTAAAAGATATATAATATATTTCAAAGTAAAATCCCAAAAAACTTAATTACATTAAATCAAAGATAAGAATAAACATAAAAAAAATAATTGAAATAATATAAATAAAATTATATCAATAAAAGATTTGGTAATTTTAAATATATAAAAAATAATACTTAATTAAAAGAAGATAGAGATAACAGCAAATAAAAGCAAATAATTTAAATTGAAATAACGAAAGTAATAAGGACAAAATAAACATGTAAATAACATACTCAAAGTAAAAATATCCAATATACTAATGATACAGACATTGAAAAAAATAACTGGAATTAAAACGTTAAAAACTTAAAAAAACATGAAAAGACAAAACATAAAAGATAATAAGAAAAAGGTAATGACAACAAAATTATTATATATATACGAAATACTACCAGTTAAAAAATAGATACGTTTAATATTAGTAAAAAATAATGAAAATCGTTATAGAAAACAATTTTAGGTAAAAAACGAAAATGCAATGATACAACTGAACTGAGTTGTTTTAAGTTATTTCCAAAATATAGTAAATTTGTATTAAACACAACTATTAAACCATAATATTTCTGAATAAAAAAAAACACGCAAGAACAAGCCACAGGTATTTTAGCTTTTATGTCAGCTTTCCTGATCTTAATCTTTCTCTGTATTTTACCCCTTTTCCTTGTTGTTTTTACTTACATTTTCCATTAAAAAAAATTTTTCCCCTTAAGAAAGTGATCCCAAATCCTGTGTGAGTGAAATCTAATTTCCATTTTTTATTGCGTATTGTTCGGAAAATCCATCAAAGGATATGCTTCGTTGAGAATAATAAGATGATCTTTTTCCTTCTCTCATTCATTTTAACATTTTTATATGAATTTCTTTACAACAAATTTCAAACAATGGAATTCTACTCCCCAGACATAACCCACTTTCCGTTTTCGAATCTATAAATGAAGCTTTTTGATGTTTGTTGGTCTGTCTTCTAGTTTCTGCTCTGTATGGTCCTGCTCGGTCAATGGCAGTTCGTTTTCACTTTTTAACTGATACACAGGAAAGGAATGTTATGGATGCTATAAGGTAAATACAAATAGAGAGAGAGAGAGAGAGAGAGAGAGAGAGAGAGAGAGAGAGAGAGAGAGAGAGAGATTGTGTCAATAATTATATATAGTACTTACACAAGCAAATAAACACTTTTTGGCCTAAACAACAGATATACCCAGATGAGACAGTTCCTTTCTGTACATGAGACAATAAAAGGGAATAATACAAACCTTGTTACTTCTCTCGGTATTTTCTTTTCCATTCACTCGTTATCTTTCCCAAAATATTCTTGTCCCACATGCATGCAACGAAGGCAATTGAGAAGCTGACCTCAGGCAACATGAATCATGAGCGCAATCTCTTTACTGGCTCGAAGATAATGGGATTGAAGTCCCTTTCGGATCCTTCCATTCGTCAGTGATCGTCAGATTGGAATTATGACAATACGCTATTGGTTCTATTCAATACTGCCTTGATAAAGCACTTCACCATTTGGGGATAAATGTTCTCTCATTTAGCCGAAATCATATGTATATCACAATTTCCCTTTTTTTTCCCACTTTTATTTACTGAAACACCGATGAAAAATCTGTGCTAGGTTTGGTAATATAACCTCACTCATCTAAAGACTTATTTTTCATTATATTGTTAATTGTACCAACACCTACCATGATAAGCAAGTACTTTAAAAACAAAGTAATCCTGTGATGCATCCGGATGTGCACAGTGGGCCAGCTGGTGGACAAAATTAAATTTTTGACTTTTCCAAATTATCATGAGGATCATAAAAATCAAAAATACATACATTAGTGACAAAGGAATGCAATATTATAGATTGCAAGTAGTTGTTAGTATCAGTGTTTTACAGGCTTAAACATGACTAAACAAGTTGCTCTTGGCTGCACACTGTTTTCCATAGAAAAACATTTTATTGTTTCTTTAGCCACGGTTTATGAAAGGTGTGTTGTGGAGTAAACTTATATTTTCAAAATTACTTTTTTGTGCATTATTGAATGTTATTAAGGTCTTGATCTTTATATTTATTATCTAAAACTGTTGGGTGCAACAGTGTTTGATATAAGTCCCTCAAAATTTGTTGAAAATTTTAGGCATATAAAAGATTATGATAGAGCACAAAAAATTGCAAAGCTTTGCAAAGATTCCCAATGGTGTTAAATGGTAGATAATTAAGTCCCAAACAACCGGACGAAAAACTTTTGGCACTAACTGCCACTTATTTTACAGTGAATATAATTGTCTGGACAACTATGAAAAAATATTAGCAAAAGATGAAGATATCAGGTTTAAGAGTAATAATGAGCCATTATATCTTTTTATTTCAGATATAGGAAAATAAAAAGGTGCATGAAAATGGATGTTACCAACTAATATCTGTTTAATGAAGCTAGTGAAGCGATAAAGAATGGACATATGCATAGTTTTCATGATGGTAAACAACATAATTTTCTGCTTGGAAAGATTGAAAATATTATACGTGATGACACTATAGCAACAAATATTGTGATTAACTTTCTGAAAAACTTAAGAATTAGTGAGAACTGTTAACAGAACCAGGAAGGAAGTTATTTCTAAGTAAGTACCAAGGTTGGCTTGATGCTAAAGTGTATCAAAACCCTGAAAATGAAAACTCCTAAGAAATCTTGAGGACGACCTACAACAGAGAGTTTTTAGGGCTCATCCGAGAAAACAAAACGAAGGAAAACTGCAGAGCTTGCTAACATATCTCCTCATAGGCTCACATATGCTACATCAAGAGTTCTAAGAAAGAAGGAACAATCAAGAATGCTAAATCTTAGCCCAAATTTCTACTGAAAGAAAACCAATGTACTTCATCAGAAAATATCACAGTGTTCTTTTTCTGCAAATGAAGCTCTGGCATTGATCTTAGACTGTGGCCTTTCAAAAAGAAGCTATCAAAATTTGAGGAATAAAATACTTGAGAAAAAATCAAGTTTTTCCTTCTTACAACGATGTTCGTTCTCCAAAAGAAGAGTGCTTATCTTCTCCTGAAAATTGGTTAGTAACTGATTATTCTGCAGAAGTGACCTTTTTAAGATTTATTAGACCACACAACAAGGAGAATATTTGAAGTAGTGTCTTTGAATGAAACAGATTTAGAAATATAACAGTTTAGAAATATAACAGTTCAAGTTAATTTGTAAAGTTGGATTTGATGGTACAACTGGTCAAAGTGTTTACAAGCAGATTCGAAGTGATAAACCTAGAACGAGATGTCATTTTCGAGTCCTGTTTATTTGTAACCTGTATGGTACTACCTTTTACAGCTGAGTGGAAAGACAGAAGCTAATGGAAAATTATCTTATGGAAAATAATAAGCCCCTCATCACCATTTTTTTGCAGACCTATAAGGTTCAAATTCATAGGAAACTTCACAGGTTTTAGTGGAAGAGAGGAATACTAAAAAATGCTCTCATATACTTAGACCAACTCAAGTGAAAAACGATGTTAGCGCCATTCAGGATGTGAGCATTACAATGATAGATGGAAAAGTGGCATCCTCTTTATCCCTTGTCACCAACTCAATGCAATGCTGTTCTTTGTGTGGGGCATCACCTAAGCTAATGAATGACATAGAGAAAGTTCCAAAGAGACCCCTGTCAAATGATGGCATCATGATGGACTATCAACATACATGCCTGGATAAGATCTATGGAATGTTGCTTACACTTGTCATACAAGTTGCCTATAAAGAAATGGCAGGCAAGAACAAAAGAAGAAAAAGCAAAGGTTCAGCAACAAAAATCGAAAATACAAAAAGCTTTTCGTGATAGGACAGGATTACTGATTGACACGGACACGTCAGGTTTTTGGGACGTCAAATGATGGAAATTACGCTAGAAGATTTTTCAGCTTGCTGAAACATCAAATGAAATTCTTAGATGAAGATAGAATTGCTGAAGAATTTGCACATCATCTTGTGTACTTTATCATCTGGGTATGATGTAAATGTCACAGCATTCAAATCCTTCTGCATCAATACCGCTAAAATTTACGTGAAAGAGTACAATTGGTATTATATGCCTCAAAGTTTGCATAGAATTCTTATTCATGGAGGTTCAGTGATTGAACAGTTTAATCTGCCAATTGGACTTTACTCCGAAGAGGCCCAAGAAGCCAAAAACAAAGACTTAAGAAGTTCAGAGAGTCATTTTGCCGGAAAATATCCAGAAAAAAAAAACGGATAATGAGACTAATTAATGCGCGACGTTTATTCTGCTCATCGATCCTCTAATAACATCCATGGAGAAATCAGACAAAAAAACACATCTAAGAAAGATCTTGCCAGATGAAGCTCGACTGCTCCTCATTACAGATTCTGAAATACAAGTGAAGGACCATAAAACATAATGAGACACGTACCTTAAATGAGATCATTCACCCGCTCTCTATATAGCTAAATGGCTTCTCCTTTTAGCATTTATTCTTGCATTCCTTATCTTCAAATCATTTATTTTACTTGCTTTCCACCTTATTCAATGATGTAATCTCTTGAAAGGAAGCTTTTTGTGTTGTATTTTGTTCTTTATTGGCCATTGTACAAAAGTATTACAATTAAGATATTATTGCTTTAGTTTCCATAATTTCACTTATTTCCCAAGAAAATAAGAATTACAGAATTACCAAATACATAATATATGTGCTTAAAATCCCGATTTGTACTGATTTGATATTTTTTCCCTTTTATAATGGTTTAGAATAATGTTAATCCCAATAAAGCTAGTTTTTGCACTGAAAGTATTTTTGTCCCTTTAAGTCCCATTCTGGCCCACTGTGATGTGGTGGGACATCTTATAAGTATGAAGAGTAACAAACTCCACCAGATTTTCGATGACAGATCAGTATTAATATTTCGTCGGAGATGATCGGATTAAATTCCATAAAGGCGAGATAAGCTAAGTAAAGCACATAAATAAAATTAATGCATTTTTTAAACCCACATCTACCACAAAATACTTTTCTAAATCATTTAAGAATGCAGGCCAAAATCATCGTATTCTTATTGTCATTGAGTTCTTCGATGTTTTATTTATTACCTCTTTCATAACAACCAAGCAAATATAAAGATGTATTATAAATAGCCATAGCAACATTAACAATAGTCTGAGCTTGCAATTGTATTTCATGGGTCATATCCTATAAGTTATACTGTAATCGTGAGGAACGTTTATTTCCGTTAAACATTTAAGAGGTTTTGGTAGAGAGAGAGAGAGAGAGAGAAGTACGTAAATACTGCCATATTTGGGGAATTGCAAACTGAGAAGGGCTATTGATGCGGCCGATTGAAAACAATATTGTCATTTGTTTTTCTCAGATATCGAGTTAATGGTTGTTGAACGCCAAATAAAAGTTGAAGCGGCCGGTGGAGGTAGAATGAGGAATGATTGGACGTCTCACCATTGGCGCTCCTTTCCAATGGAAATCGAAACGTTTTAATTATATAAATAGTATAATAATATGAATAAGACTTAGTAATTTTTGCATAATTAAATTTTTGGCTAAATTAAGCTAATATTTATAGAAAAATAAATTGCAAGAAGGTCAAGCAAACTTTATTAAGTTCACCTAACACGAAAACAAAAAAAAACTGAGAGTGATTTAACCTTAGATTATGCTTTACCTCAGACCAAAGTGGATTATAATGTAAGGCGAACTTTGAGGATAATAAATCGCAAGAAGGGTGAAA
>NC_087220.1:21329387-21374297 GCF_015104395.2 Macrobrachium nipponense | reverse complement strand
TATATGTGTGTGTGTGTATATATATATATATATATATATATATATATATATATATATATATATATATATATATATATATATATATATATATATATATATATATGTATATATTTATACATTAAGACGGAGTAACATTAAAGGAAATGTTGAGAATTAAATAGAATATCAATAAGAGGAAAACAGAAAGATCTAGACTAAACTGTTTTATAGCAGGGATACAGTAAATTCGATCCTTTATTGTTTGGATTTGGAGAGGCATGAGCACATTTTTTACTTAGCCTCTTTTTCTATTGCTTCCAAAAACTGTCTAGTAGTTGGGAAACATCCCTAATTTCATTTTAATGATATATCAAACTTGATTGATTTACTGCTTGTCATTTGTTTGTCTTACTCAGCTACCGAATGTATGCCAAATCCCGAAGAGGGTCAGTGGCACTTAAGGGAATCGCATCCCCTTTGCCATTGTATCTCATTGTATTATAGTCCTCGATGTAATTCGACAGAAGACAGTAACAGGTAGCAGCCCCTTCACTTGCCAGAATTCACACCATCTTGCATGAGGTCTGTCTGACCTGACCCTTTACCCTTTATATCTGACCCTTCCCTCGCTATTGTCATTGTAGCTTCAACATCTGCAACTCTCCTACCTCCTCACACCTGCATTCACGCCTACGGACCTGAAGCTCTTGCCCTAGATAGCACTATTGTCATCCTTTTTAAAACTACACCTCCTCTGCCAGCGTCCAGTGTACTCTCTCAATCCAGTTTGACGAGTTCAATCCAGTTCTGGGAGAGACATAACCGCTTTAGACAAGATGCTTCCAGATTCCCCGAAACTGGGTATACAATATGGCCTGACCTAGCCTACCAAATTGCACTTTGCCCAGCCTGTACTGGCAGTAGTATGTCCTGCATAATGCCCTAACCAGCGCTGCAGTCGCATCCCATTCTGCAATGATGTTGCAAGCGACATCTTTGCTTTTCACTATCTGACTTCTGTATAGATGCTGTACTTTGCTATCTAATAATTTAACTATGCTGTTCCCCAACTGGACTATCCAAACGTCCGTCCCGACAACCCTACCTGTTTCCTGAAGTTGCTGCCTGATAAGGAGTGCCTTTCCTTTTGAATCCTTGGTGAAGCCCTGCAATTGACTGAAGATATTACTCTGATGCCCTGGCTCGAGCTACGCATGTCCCATCCACAGACTAAGATGATTGAAATTGGAAATTGTACTGTTGCCCCTTCGCCTACTATTCCTTGAGCTCATTCCCTGTTTTCTCATATTCCCATCCTTATCCATGTCTCCATCAGAGACCTACGGGAGTTATAGCAATTGTGATATTCGAGTGAATTATGTGTTGAAGTGATATTAATGCGGGCCACTCTGCTAATAGTGATTTCATTGCATTAACGTAATAGTGATGCTTTGATTAACTGATTATTTAGTTTAATTTTCACTTTGACTTTTACCATCTGTACCATCGTTTGTAGATTCGTGTAAACTGTTCCCATTGTGTGCCTCCTCATGTAGTCCAACAGTGCCATTCAACGTGTACTGCCAGTGCCAAGTCTTGGGATATAATTCCTGAGATTTCAGTGGAACCTTAATGCTTGTTTACGGTGCTCCACCATTTTAGGTTACTCAGTGTTGCTATTTTAATTTTTTTATCCATATTCATGCACCTATATGATCCTTTAGGATTATTGTTTTCTACTTGCAATTAGGTGACACATTTGCTTTGCTATAAAGTGCCACGGAGCCTGTCAGTGTTTCTGTAAACTTAGTCTTCTGATTGCCCTATAGAAATTATATAGATAATTGGGCAAAACTACTTTTACCTACAGTCCTTTCGAAAATCCATTTTAGTGGTTTTCTATTTCTGTTCGTAGATGCTTTTCCCTTTGAGTCAGCATAGTCGCTTTTGCACCAGGCATATTTTTGAGTAGAGCCAAATTTTAAATTTCTCAAAATAAACTTATTACCCGTCACACAGACTGTGGCGTTCTCCATTATAATTTTTCTGAGGTTCTTTCTTAAATTGATATTTCTGAGACATGGTGCCATTGCAGTAATGTTCCAGTGAAGGGGTCCTCCTTCATGGTGTAGTGTTGTGCCTTCTCCATACCAATTATCCATAGTAATCCTTTATCTATAATTAAGTTGTCTCGTTGGATAAATCATCATTGACCAATGGGTAAGCTGCATTGATGCCATCTGTAGTCTTAGCTTAGGTAGTGAAATATGAGAGAGACCTTAAGATATATGTAATACTAAAGCCCGCCACTAACGTTTAGTTATGCCTGCACAGCTATAACTGTGCACTGTCGGCTGTGCAGGAATTTCTTCGCCACTAACGATGCAGGCTGTTTTTTCATTCCTCCATAGCAGCCACGGCGTCAACACACGGTGCTCTGGCTCTAATTGACTTGCTGACATCATAAAAAAAAAACTTATAAACGTCAAGTAAGACGTCCAGTGAAAGAGTGGTTGATAAAAACGAATGAAATACTCCCATGTGAATTTGTTAAGAGTTCAAATTTGGCCCCATGGACTTTCATAATTTTTATTGAATATTTTATGAATGAAGGAAGAATTCCATGGAAAGATAATTAAGTTCGTAATCGCTTGCTTTCGTTTCAAAGTTGACTGTCTTATGACATGTTACAATGAATGAAAATCCTTAGTTTACTACTGTCTTCCTGTGTTTCATTAGTGTTGATTAATCTAACTTCATTTCAAAGCGAACTTCTGTGAGATGTAAGCAATGAAAAACAGACATATTATTCCAATATTGTTTGATTTTGTTTCGTCAGAAAGTGAAATATTATTTTGTTCTTATTTTAAAAACGAATTACATACATGGTGCATAATCATTAATAGATGTATATAAGCCTATTCCTGTTTTACATTATTTTGTAATAAATGAATATTTATTTTCATTGAAAAATGTCTTGCATATATGGTTTGTAACTACGAATGAACATATATTGGCTTAATCTGTTTGGATTTTACTTGCCAAAGCAAAGTCTCATTCATATAGAGTTCAATGAAATCTACAAGAAATTCAAGAATGATGTTGCCACTTCCAGCTTCATTATACACTATTATTTTGTCCGTGGAAAAATGGCAAAATTATAAAAATATATTATTCTGACTTCTGTATCAATTATTAAAAACAAGTAAACCCATACTATTACCAATTTAGATATAAACACTTTTCATTTTAATAAAACCCAGCTCAATGTTCTTGATTAGCACATGTTATCTGTTTGCGGACAGACAGCAAACGGAGCCAAAAAAGTTGCCTCCCCCACATTAACGTTGCAATGCGCATGCGCAGCCGTTTGGCCTGAGGTTCATTGATTGAGATGAACTATTTACCTAAGCCGCCTGCGCAGGCCAGAAAAATCCTCCAGATTTGCCTATGAAGATAAAGTCAAAGTAACCAGCACCCACAAATGTTAAGGCCGCCACTAACATTCATTCATACCTGCGCAGTTATAAATGCACAGTTGGACAGTGCAGTTGTAACTGAACGTTAGTGGCGGCCTCAACATTTGTGGGTGTTGGTTACTTTGATTTAATCCTCATGGGTAAATCTGCAGGTTTTTTTTTTTTTTTTTTTTTTTTTTTTTTTCAGGCTCATTTTACCAGTTCAGTTAAAAATCACAATAGGGAGGGTAGTAGTTAATACGAATAGACTGCCAATAGAAATCAGTGAAGAGGACCCACGATTGGGAACCCTAGCTACAATTTTACGCAGCATGTGAGGTTGTCTTCTATGAGAGACTTTTACGGCCATGTTTATATTTGCCTCTGGGAAAGTAAATGAGAACTTCTCAGGAGTGCCGATGTCGGAGGTTGCATTACTCCTCCACGCCCTGTATAGGATGCAATTATTGTCTCGGCCTCTGAACATAAGCAAAAGACTTAATATGCTAGCGTGCTAAATGCCATCAACTGTAAAATACTTCATGTCTTATAAAAATCCTTTTGACGATTAGACTTAAAATTTTTTTATCCAAAAAATTTGCCCTTTGTTTCATGGATGAAGTATGTTGACTTAAGTGATCATTAGGTGACTATATATATCGAGATTTATTCACGTCTTACGATAAGTGACATAATAAGAATAATGCGAGAGGAGAAAGTTAATGATATCTAGAATTAAAAACTAAAGTATATAAATGCATAGGGAAATTTTCGCACTAAGAATCAATAGAAAATTAAATGAAAAATTAATTAAGACATTACATAACACAAGAAGTAATGAATAAGAAGTAGAGATAAAGATTAAAATATTTTTGAAATGCAATTTCTAATTCTGATTCTGAAGCTAAGTGAACGAGAAAGAGAGCATAAGATTCGTAGTGTATATCATCTGAAAAATTAAGTATATAACACACTCAAGTAATCTAAGACTGACCTTTGCTACCTTTTTCTCTGTTTTACTGCTGCCAATTCATTGCATATTCATGGAATGCCATTAGCAAAATGATCCTTAAGTGCTAATCTGAGTTGCAACTGCAATTGCATTGCGAACGCAGTTTCCCATTACAGAGACGAGCCTTTTCGTAGATTCAGTAAATAAAACGTTTCTCTTTTTTATTGCAAAGTTACTTCTACTTTCCGACCCTTATTGTATGAACGTTTACTTTGCAAATGATGCGTTTCTCTCTGTTTAAAGCATATTGTTCTTCCATGATAGTTTGCTATCTATAAAAATGTTCAGCAGTAAATTTTCACACTTTCAAATCTTTTCCACTATTCAAAAGACTGAAATAGATGCGCAGTTCGGTAATTTGTATCCCATTTGATCTTCAACTGCTGTAGTAATGTTGAAAAAATTTGCAGGTAAATAAACAATTCCCTTTCAACAAGAAGATCCTTTGCTTAGGATTTGGAACTTCACTCTAACATCAGCCATCAGTTTCAACTTAAGGAGAAACACATAGACTGAGGAAAGAAGATGAAGAAGAAGAGGTTACTGAAAAAAACCTACTCGTTTACTTATAATTTCACAATTCATACATGTTGCAAACATTAACATATTCTAAATAAACTCATGTTTGTTATTTTGCCTGTTAATCATAATATCACCCCTCCCTAAAAGTAACGGCAAAAGTTTGAATAACTAGTTTGACCAAAATTAACAATTTTTCGTTGTCATACAAGTTGCCTAAAGAATAAAAACTCCATCATCGCAATCTACTAAAACAGTTGTTGAATAAAATAGATAAGAAAATACCGGGAAGATTCCTGTCCCTGACTACAAACAAAGTCTTTAGGGAGGGTTCTCAACTACCTTATCAAAAACAATTTCGTTTGTCGGGCCCATAAGAAAAATAGATATTGGAAACAAAATTATGCTAGATGAAACCTTAATGACCCTTCCTTTAATTTAGAATGTCCAAGTATCCAGTGAATATCGAAAATTCATCGTAAATTACGTCATGAAATATTGTTGACATCAAGACGGAAAGATGGTCTTGGGCTTTGATTTACTGAAACGAGAAAACAAAATAAAAAGTCACAGAAAACCGAGGACTTGTTTTGGTCTGCATTCCATGAGCAAGAACTGGAAAATTCAGCAGACTGAAATTTCATTTTATCATGTTGGTTGAATAGTGCTTACCTCGCAGTCATTTCGAACGGCTTATATACATTACGAGAGAGAGAGGAGAGAGAGAGAGACGATGAGAGAGAGAGGAGAATGAGGAGAGAGAGAGAGAGAGAGAGAGAGAGAGAGAGAAGGGAATAGCAGACGACTAGGTTTCTAGATAGAATTTGGTGGGTTTGATGGAGCAATAGGGGGAAGCAGAAATGAATGGAACAACTGGAAAATATATGTGAGTTATTTATACGAATATCTTACAATAATTTTTTTTCTTTTTTTTGTCTATATTTTCTTATGCCTAATGTGATGATGGAGCTTATGTGCATATTAAAACCATTTTAAATTTATCTCATAGGCGAATATAATTATCAATGTGATTTGAACGCAGGTCATTGATGTAAAGCTATAATTTCCCCAAAACGTATTCCTGTATGCATTTAAGAAACAGTTGGTGGCAAGGAAAAGTTTTATTTAGGTGTTATATCAGGACAATAGCGAAAGAAGAGAAAATGCAAAAGAATGAAATATTTTATTGCGTGAGTAGGGTTTAAAAATAAGGCTAAAAAAGTACCACAAATGAGCTCCTCATAAAAACGCGTAGACACAGAATTGCAAGTAACTGATGAGGCACACAAAAACCCCAAGGTCGCTGACATACAACCATATATGAGTGATCTTGTGTATAGGAGTATAGGAAGAAAGATATAAACGGTAAGTGGTAGAATAAGGAAGATAGAGGTTTGGTGATTAGGAGGATTTTGTTACAAGTTCATCTGCAGGGCAAAAGGAATGATCGCATAGCGCTACACAGAATAATATGTATATTAGGCGGTAAAAAATGGAGGTATGTTAGAATTTAAGCGGTACATAGGAAACTAGTTGCAGTAGTAAGCCTTAACGAGTAGATGGATCTTGAAAAAAAATGCGAATGTATTGCAGCCTTGGTGCAAATAGAGGAAATGCTGAGGGTCGATGACAGGAATGAGGAGGCTAATGTAAATAAAATGGGAATGAATGAGAATGGGAATGGAATTGTTTGTG
Source organism: Macrobrachium nipponense (assembly GCF_015104395.2). Classification (NCBI taxonomy): domain Eukaryota; kingdom Metazoa; phylum Arthropoda; class Malacostraca; order Decapoda; family Palaemonidae; genus Macrobrachium; species Macrobrachium nipponense. The sequence goes on along the minus strand of NC_087220.1, from coordinate 21,367,634 downwards.
AAATAAGGAGTGCAATTGAAAAGTTAAAGAACGAAAGCGGTGGAAAGACTTGATGGTATTATAGATGAGATGAGGTAGTTGAGTATGAAAGGGACTGAGTGGCTGACCACAGTGTGTATGATTTATGTCGATAGGAGAAAGGTCCTTAAGGGAGGATGATTGGGCTCGGTAGGATTTTGATATGTGAACTAAGACAAAAAAGGAGTAAGGCATAAAAGTGAGCTGTGACCCAATTAGTGAGAATTTTTCTAATAATAAGTAAAAAAATTACATAATATGTTCGAAAGATTACATTGTGGATAAAAAAAAAAAAAAAAAAAAAACACGAGAAGCAGGTAGAAAATAAAGGTATGAACAGATATTATCTAGAATTGATATTTATTATGAATGAATAGAACGGTACGATTACGTAGCTTATGCGAATGGTTTAATTAATATTCCTGCCTCACAAAAATGTATTGCTAAATATTGCAAAAAAGTGATACAGAATAGTCCAACTGAATCATTTATGACAAAGTATGTGATCATGGAAGTAGTTATATCGTATTCGAAATAGAAAAAGAAAAAAAATGGTAAATATAAAAATGCAAACATTCCGTGATTAATATGAAACTATTTTTGCTTTTTCAAGATACACACATTTGGTGGCAAAGAACAATGTTTCGTAAAATACTGACTCTATTTTTTATTATGGAAAAAAGATGGAAATCGCTCCGTATGAACAATACATTAATTAGTAATTTTAATTAGTAATTGTTTTCATATTGCCTCGGTAACCTTAGGTTAACATCAATGAAATTTTTAAAGGAAATGTTACCATATAATACTACCACTGATTACACGTATACCAAATATATTCACTCATCTATAATTTAGTCAAAAGCAGCAAGGCCAGAAGTCACCTGTGTCAGTGTGTCAATATTAGCACCAAGACCGAAGGACAGCTATTCACTTATTCATCCCCTTACATACTATGTTTAATATTTACAAGATCAAATAAAACATTCATTTGTCCATAGCAATATGATTTGGAATAGATATTATGATGAAAAATAAAGAAAAGTTGCTAACCCTTTCTCTTTCTCTCTCTCAATATCTGATACGTTTTTTTAGGATGGCTTTCCCGCGTGCTATGCTTGGCTGGATCTAAGGACAATCCGGAAAGGGGGATGCGGCAGCTTTTCTTTCGGACTACAAAGAAAAAAAAAGGACCTTATGCCACTACACTTTTGGGATATATTAGTTTTGAAAAGATTGTCCGATATTTCATTAACTGAATTACAACCATTTTTGTATTTATGCAAAGGGGACATTTTGAATGAGGTAGAAAAAGCAAGAAAAGAAAAATATTTGATGGATGAGTTTTTTTCTTTATTTGAATCTATTAGCCCTTTCTTACATATTGTAATTTTGTGTATATGTATATATATGTAATGTTGTATGTATATATATATGGTATGTATGTATGTATGTATGTATCAACGCATCACGAGTTATCATCATCCATTTGACGCTGCTTGGTCAGGAAATTGGGAGAAACTTGTAATAGGTTTTACCAGGGCTAAGATGCCAATAGAAAGGTCCTCAGGTTGATCCCATTGTGAAGCAGATAAAAATAGTGTATCTCTTCGACACGATATTCATTACACAAAAATTTGTGTATTTCGAAAAATTCTACGTAGCAAAAGCAAAAATAAATAAATAAATAAATAAATAAATAAATAAATAAATAAATTAAATAAGTAAATAAATAAATAAATAAATAAATAAATAAATAAATAAATAAATAAATAAATAAATAAAACAAGAAATTGCCTGAACCGTGAAAATGGTAGTTGCAGATTGATTCGCGCAGAATAAAACTGGAGTAATGATGGGTATTATGGACTCGTCTGAAGCGAAATGCTCTCTTCTGAGGCTGAACAAGACAATGGCCTAAATCTATCATGTGTAAGAGGCAGCGACAGCAATGCAGCAGAATCAATTGTAAGGCCATTCATCGGTTGAATTACTTTTAATGAAATTATATCGAGTAAGGAGAGAAATTGATTAGATTATATCGAGTAAGGAGGGAATAATAAATGAAACAACCCAGTTTGATAGAACTTGTCACATAAAAAAAAAAATACATATTATTTTTTTAAAAGACACTTTATCAATTTAAACTATTTAATCACTTTAAAACAAGTTTAAAGCGATGTAAACACAGTACATAATAGCATGTAAGGCACACGAGGATATTCTAAGTAAAATAAACTTAATTATTTACTAGCAAAGAAATTGTAAAGTATGTACTACAAAGCGTTGGTAAGTTATATATAATGAAGCTCAAATGACAAAGTTCAACTGACTTTCAGTCACTGGTACTGAAAGACTTGATACGGATACACACACACGCACACACACCCCATAGCTAAGGTAGTTAGCTATACTTCAGCATTGATACAGGTGCATGAACTAATTTAGCTGAGTAATTGCAGCCCTGTGGAAAAGATATCAGAATCTCAGTTCAAGAGATCGAAAAAATGAGCTGAAACTCTGACGTTTTTTGATAATCAATGTACGGAATATTAATAGGGATTCGCCTCCTGATTTTTTTGTCGTTTCGTATTTTGATCAGCGAATAATCTGCAACTATCTGGAATCGCCCATTTGGGAACCCCGTGATTAGGACGCCTAATCTTCTATTGACATGATTACCGTAATTACCTGTTCAAGAGAGGTCTTCCCACAATTAGGGCATAATTTTCCCTGAGAAATCAAAAATAGCAATGGGGAATAAAACCTCAATGAAAATACGAGAACGATTTGAATTCTCTGAACTGAAACTGAATGCAGACAAAAAAAGGAAAAGTGTGTATAATGAGAGAATGAGTAGGATTTTTATACGGCATTACAAAAGTATTCCCAAGACTAATCTCGAAGATTATTATTAGCGTTTCGTGGTTCTCAAATTTCATATTGAAACATGAACTCTGTCATATCTGATAATATGAACAAAAAGGACTAAGATTCTATTACTACGTTTCACAGACATAATTCGCTCCAGTTCTTTACATTTTAACTGCCAATTGAGGTGGTAGTAAGTGTTACCTCGAACCAAAAACATCTCCAGAACTATATACAGTGAACGTCGGTTAGTTGTTAAGTCAAACAATAACAGTAATTAATTTTGTCCTTTGCATAGGCGCATTTGATGGCAATAGTAGGGTTATAACCAACTTCGAATCTAATTCAAGCCACTGTCGAGGCAAGGCATAGTAATCTCTGAATAACAAGAGGAATAATGCACGAGACCTCCTGCCGATGGACGTCACCTACGAGTAGAGATGAAATCCATGTCAGAAGTCATTGTTTTCTTAAAAGTAGTTAACTGTCTGGCAAAACAAAAGGGGTCAAATTCAAGTTAAACAGTGAATGTACTCTCTCGTGTGGTTGGTGTTTGTGAGATTGTATGGGGGGTAAGGGAAGGGGCCGGATCTGGTACTCTCGGTGTTTTTGGTTCAGGCTGACAATAATACAACCCTGTTAATTCATATCTTGAGAGACTTAGTACATATCTCCTTTAATAATGTTTGGTGGACTTGAGTTCAATACCCGCTCATGACATGACAGATTTCATTGATATTACATCACCCTAGACAAGTGTATTTTAGGGAGGTTCATAAGCCTACTCTCAGTCATTAGCAGCAACTGCCTGGTTCCCCGAGTTCATACGTAACTTGGTTGAAGAGGAGGCTTAGGCACTGATCATATACAAATATATACATTCTGTTTCTAAGGCTTTATGCTCCTTGCCTCTGCCGCCCATGAGCGATCATCAAACGTTTTCCTTTTCCCATCGCATCCCTTTCTATAATGTGTCAATATATATATATATATATATATATATATATATATATATATATATATATATATATAAAATATATATATATATATATGTGTGCGTGTGTGTGTAATAAGTGTACTTAAAAATGAGTAGGATCAGAAATGAACCTAACTTATTTATGGAAACGAGTTAGGAATGAGCCGTCCATTGATCCAGTCAGAAGTGGGAGAGTCAAAGGTCTTGAAAATTTTTAACTATTTTGTTTTAGCAAGAATTTTTATTCTTTCTGATTTTTCAGAGTCGAATTTCAATCACGAATATTGATAGTGATATGTTGTCTTTTGTAAATGCACAATTCGCAGAATATTATATATAAAGAGCAATAATAAAACTCAGGGGATATGAAGAAAGTTTCAATACTGTATAGGTAACTGCCACGTTCCAGTTTACAGATAAACGCATGTTTTAATGAAAAATTAATTTCAAGTTTTGATAAACACCGTTGTCTCTGATGAAAATATAAAACAAAACATAATTGCGTCGTAAACAATACAGCAATTTGAATCGAGATTTTAGGTCATACATTAGTTGGTGAATGCAGTGTCTTTTAATTGGTATACATTTTAATGATCATACAAAAATGTGAAAAAAATGGATTAATATTTGAAATTTACGGAAAATTAAGTTATACGAATAAAAGAGACTTGGATCTCATTGAAAGTACTAACATCTCTCTCTCTCTCTCTCTCTCTCTCTCTCTCTCTCTCTCTCTCCCCTCAGGCCACAGGTACTGTAACTAATAATAGTATTTATAATATTAAAATGTATTCAACGAATTTTCCTTTCAAAACTCGACCTGTACAATAATATAATACAGTTATGTTGCAGTTATTCATGGTCAAATAAGTAGACAAATTTTTCCTGTGATTTTTTTTTTGACACGTGTGGATAAGTACAATGGCCAAATTTATCCTTTTTATTCTTGATTCAACATTCTACGCACATTTTATTTTATATTCACAATATCTGGCCATAATGTTTCTGTGTTCTGCAAAGGCATAATTCTAAAGAGCACCTTTTATTCAAGCGTTGCCCAAATTTTGGAAGCTGTTTTCTGAAATTTGGACATGTCGCTTGGCGCCCTAGATACACGGTCGTTTTTTTCGTATGATATGATTTAATTTATATTCATTTCGGCAATGAAATCCAGTTGTACTTATTTTATGTACAATATAATCCTTCTTGGTTAAAATGAAAATAGAAAACTGATATTTTATCGTTTACCACTCACTGTTTACATTTATATGATTGAATCAAAAGTCAATTCAGTGGTTTCATTAACTGGTGCCATCTCATGTCAGGCAATATCACGGTTACATTCTTATTTGGCTGCGACTTTTGTGACCGTTATATTGTATTGTTATTTTGTCGCAGTTGTTGATGTTTTAATTAACCTGGCCTTATGCCAGCAGGAGCGCTTGCTCATAAAGCAGCCCGTAATGAAGAAGTTTTTTCCTCTCGTCACTGTCCTCTGGATGCTTATATCCATCCATTCTCTTTTACATTATTTCTTGGATGTCAATGGTTTCATTGCTATCATCTACAGGTACTGATCGCATCTTTCTCTTCTAAGAAAATAATGACATGTGAGTGTCAGCGAATTATTGACTATGACTATAAAATGACTCAGATTCAGTAGTCCTCCCACCCTGGTCAGTAATATGTATGTCAGTATCAAACACGCTGGTTTTACTGAAGGGTCGACGATCTTTGTATATGACAGTGTACGGTCATCTTTAATTCACTTTGAAAATCTCTGGTCGTCTCATCCAAGGTGGGTCTCATCGAGATAGGGCAGGGAACCGCTGTTATTTACTTATGATGTGTACCAGCCCGAGAAGAGTCTACTTGGGACTCAGAGGTTTGGAAAACTAAGCCCTATTAATAATAATAACTTTCGATGTGTAAGAAAGTCATGAACTCCGTCGAAGGTATTTCAAAGGTCTGATAATTGCCGTGCGTTACACGAATATATCATCAGTATAGTATTTATAAATATCAACAATTCCCTTTCTTTATCGTGCCAGTATGAAGCTTCGCAAAAACAACACTCTCAGCTTGTTGAAGTATTTGGCCACCAGGGCCACCAAAAAGGTTTTCGAGCAAATCGACAACAGTCGTCTACTAAGGTTTTCCAGGAATATAAAGGATATTTCCTTCTAGTGACATGTTTATAACCAAAGATCCAACTCCTAAAAAGGCAATAAGTCTGAAGGCTGAAGTGCGTTTGAACATCGTGTTAACTGCTGATGTAGTTTTCGTTCAGTGCATAATCGGGGCTTGGGATTGGACGTATAACTGGTCAGCGATGTTGTGGATAAAATTCAGTATTGGGAATGCTATCTCGGGTGACATTTTTTCTAATGCCTTTTTTAAACAGAAGCTTTCCGACGATAATTCAGTTATGTACATATGCGTAAATATGAATACTGGTCACTATTACGTCAGCCAGTATAATATTTCTTAAGAGGATGGTTATGATAATACATATCGGTGTTTATACGCAGTTATGAACACTTTACAAATAGTCGTCTTCGAAGAATGGCTGAGCTTCTGCATCCAATAAACTTCCTCTCCATCGGTATCACTTCATACACTTTGGACATCTACAGCTTAGACTGTCATTACTATGTCCAAAAGGTTAGTTTTCATCACTGAATATGGGTGGAGTAGTAAAGTCATTCTAATTATGAATTCTAATTGGCTTATAAAGTATGTTAGTAAATCTATTAACTAAAGCCAAGATTCCTAGGGTCTTTTTCTCTCTCTAAGGGTATCCACAGAAGGACCGTGAGAAAGCTTATCACGACAAATTGCTTCGGCATCTCTTATTAGCCAGTATCCATTGTTGTTCATTTACTATGTTTCAGCCTCTACAAAATTATGCATGTTCGATTTTTTCGTTAATCAAGTTTATAAAATCGAAACATTTCGTTCCAGCTTTTGCTCAGTCAAAAGCTTAAGTTTACACTGACTTGATCGTCAGAAAAGACTATTTATCGTAATATAATCAAAGAATGAAAGAAATAAAAATGAAACGGAACTGAACTTTAGTGACTAGTTAAAGAAGGTTCACTACTTTGTTGCAATAAAATTCTCGCAATATAAAGTAATAGAGATATACAAACAGGGAGTCCCATAAGTAACCGGGCACTTACTCGTGCATAGTAAAATTTAATTTGATATAAAATTTCTCTTACATTTCTTATAATAAGTTTACTTACTCATTGTGCTATTCTTAGATAAATGCTACTCACCATTCACTGTGCTATTTTTAGAGTAATTTTACTTATTCGTTGTGTAATCAGTTTGCTTTTTTTATATTAAATTGGCAGCAAGACTTACGACTGAAGAAAGAATTTTGTTGTCCAAACGTTTCATGAAACAGGCAATATGTCAGAAGCTTGAGGTTATTAAATAACCAATTCAAAAGAACTGTTAAACGTGTTTCCGTTTCTGATCTTCTGAAGCGTTTCGAAGAAACAGGCACAGTCAATGAAAGGCCGAGAATTGGGAGACCGAAATCAGTAACTTCAGCAGAGGACTTGTACGAGAGGCCTTCGTCAACAGCTCAACAAAATCTATCAGAAAGACCCAGGTAGAACTGAGAATATCAAGAACGTCGATTCACAGAATGCTCAGTCACTTGAACCTTAAACCTCACCATCCTCATCTTGTTCACGAATTGGTAAATGATCCTGTTCGACGAATCGAATTCAGTAACTGGTTTATTCAGATGTGTGATAATAATGAAATTTCCAGCGCCAAAGTTTTTCGAATAGATGAAGCATGTTTCATATTAAATGGCCGTGTGAACAAGCACAATGCAATTTACTGGGATACAGCTAATCCTCCTATTGAGATTGAGAGAGATGTCAATTCTCCGGGTGTTACTGTGAAGGCTGCAATCTGTGCGGAAAAAGCAATTGGACCGTTTTTCTTTGAAGAAACGGTCACAGGTCCAAGCTACGTTGCTATTCTTCAAGATCAGTTCTATCCTGTAGTGTCAGGATGGTCGCAAATTGAGGAGATTTGGTTTCAGCATGAAGGTAGTATACCAACACATTTCAGCAATGTTGGGCGCCGAGGAGAAATTGAGTGGCCTCCTCGATCTCCGGACGCCTTCCTTTGGGGGGTTATAAAAAATTTAGTGCATGCTACAAAACCTCGTACTGTTCAACAACTGAAAAAATCAGATCATTGACAGTTTCAGTAGAGTCATTTCTCAACTTTGCTGAAAGGTTTGCTTATCCGTGATCGGCAGAACTCGTCAGTGCGTGTTGGTTGAAGGAGGACAGTTTGAATACTTGGGATTTGTAATTTATTCATGAGTAGTACTTCTGTAATAAATCTTGATATGAACATTGCCCAATAACTTATAGGACAATGAAAAAGTAAATATGATATTAAATTAAATTTTACTCTGCACAAGTAAGATCCCGGTTACTATGTTGATTTCTTTCTTTCCTGGCGGTCTTTATAGTTGGGTCTTGCCTTCCGTTTTTTTTTTTTTTTTAGGGCTAATGCTCTAACAACAAGCTCATTACCGTGGCCTCATTAAATACTGGTGCTGCTATGAAATCCACTAATCTACCAAATCTACCAAACCAAAGCCTATACAGTAAGTCATATTCATATAACAAGCTTCTTGCTATGTCACACAACTTAATTGTTGTGAAACTTAGGTTCAATTAATAAGCATTTTTAAAGATTATTTAATTCATATACCACATCTTACTGACAAAGAATTAATATATGATGATTTGCTCTGATAAAGAAAAAAATGCGAGTACTATGATAAATGAGTAAAATCCTGACTTCGTGTGGATTACTCTACTGCCCAGAGTAAATTTTGCTGTTTCAGTTTCAGGAGTAATTTTCTTGAAAGACCTGCCAGAGTCACATTCATCTTTCAAGAGTAATGGTTGTATGGTTCGCTTAGCTAGGTTAAGGAATATGTAGCCTCATTTACTCATAGCATGGGTTGTTCTTACTCATATGAAATAATAATATTTCTTATAACCGGAAGTGCCATCAGAGCCCCAATTCTTAGTTCCGGCGAAGGTATAAATAAAATGTCTCATTTTTCTACCGAAAGTATGTTTTTCATGATGTCTTGATGGCATTATCTGGACAATGATTCAAGGAGCATTTGGGTGAAACTTATAAAGAAGTACTTTGAATTTTGTTCCACATTAAAATCTATTGTTAAGTATTTCAATAATAATGTTTTTAAGAGAGTCTCATTATACTGAATTTGCTTTGGAGGCAATATATAGCACATTATACAACTAAGTTATGGATGTTAGAAAAAATAGGATTTCCTTTCATGAAGAACTGTTAAATCCCTCTGCAAATTTAATACTAGTTCAAAGGCATCTGGTTTTCATTAGAAGTTCATTGTTTATTTAATTTATAGTTATAAAGCAGATGTTTGAAGAATCAGTTGTATATAGTGTTGAATTGTTTTCTTTTACTCTTGAGCATCATTTTCTTATTTCCTCTTCTAGAAATGATGAATTAAGAATCTCTCTCTCTCTCTTCTCTCTCTCGCTCTCTCTCTCTCTCTTCGTCTCTTCTCTCTCTCTCTCTCTCTCTCCTGTCCATACCATACAATATTTTATTTGACGAGACAAGATATTTATATTAGCATTTACATTCCTGTATGATTACACAATTCGCTTAATGAATAGTCTTGCAACTTTTGTGAAGTCAGGCGAGATCTGAATTTAATGCTTTCCTTTCATTAAAGGAACTGAATTTTAACTCTTTATTATATTATGACATTTAAAAAATGCGTTTTCTGATTGGGTTGTAAATAACTAAGTAGATAAATTATGTCTAATGTTGACAGTTAGCCTCAAGTTTTCAAGTTTGTTATACCTGCATGTAGGTGCAGAGTTGTTACGTTTATCGAAAATGTATCATGTGTAACATTTAGATAAATGAATATGGATTATATGAATTCGTTTTTATTTTTAAAAAATATAGACAATCTAGATTCTTCAATCTATCTTACCCTGTCAGTCCGTTAGGTTTTACTTGAACTTCTTATAGAGGCTTTCTGTAGCGAACGCAAAGAAATAATACTTGAACAACATATCCGTAAAGCAAATTCCCTTTCTTCAGTTTAAAAGTCTCTTCAGATAATACAATTTTACATTAAGAATGAACTTCAGAATTATTTATATGGTAGGAAAAATAGTATAAAATAATGGTTTGTTTGACTGTGACATTGTATCTCATATTGTGGTTAGATTAAATTTAAAAATATCCATTATTTTAAGCATAAAAACCCGAATTGAACGAAAAAATATAGTCCCTGGAAACTTTTGCACGAGTCTACTGTCAATTTATGTGAGAAGTTTGGCTTTAATGGATAGACTTCAGCTACGCTTTTAAACATTTTGGAACAGATGGTGTGAATGACTTGAATCTATGACAGTGGTCGGCAAACAATTTAAAAAAAATACACATAAACTTCACGCAAATTAGAAAAAGTCCTGTCAATATACAAGCGATAATTATCTTGAAATACTTCAAATATTCATACGCGCATACGTGCCAGATGAGAGAGCATTCAACAATAAGTAAAATATTTTCAGAGAAGCTGCAGTACGTGAGATGTAGTAGTATTGTGACCATAAGGAACAAGAAGGGTAGAAATTTTTTGCAGAAAAAATATAACTACGTTCAAAGAGTCTGAAGATTTAGATATCGGCCAGTAGGTTTTCTAGGTATGTTGGGATGAACACTTTGCAGTGGCTATAACAATGCATGGACAAATCCGTTCTAAGTAAAAAGCTGTTTAAATGTGTAATTTTAATATTATTGCAACAATAACTTCTCATGAATATGCATATGAAGCTAGGTGACGAAAAGGCTTATGATACGTTTAATAATCGATGATAAAGTGGCTATTTTTTCTAGGAGGTTACAAAAAATTTAATTGCTGAGAAATTATCGCCTTTACATGCTTTTATTTAACTTGACTTCCACGTCTGGCTGTTTGGATCAAAACTTGTAATCTCAATTTTCCAATTGTCTTGGTGACAATGCAACCTTAAATGATCAGCAGGTCAGCAGTGACCTCTAGTGGCCCTACAGCCTCTCAGGATTTGTATGAATTTTCGGAATTTTAAAACCTTCTTTGGTCGCAGTTACTGTCAAAACTAAACAGTATAAAAATATATATAACGAAAACATTTTAAGATATGTTTTTATAACAATACACTGAAAAGTACAAAATAACTTTCTTGAGACACACCAGGTTTTTCTTACAAAACGTGTTTAATTTTTATTTTGTATTTATTTATTTTTGCTCAAGTCATAATTCGGCAATTATTTTGCAGTTAATTTTGATACTGAAAAGAGTACAGACATTGAAATGATTTGAATAAATATCTTTATACTATAAGGTACATAATAGAGTCACAGGAGGTAAAAAAAAAAATGATCCAGCCAGTGGAGTTTGAAGTTCAGGTATTCTTATTGGGCTAAATCTACCTTTTTAAACAGTTTCTGCATCACAATGAGATAGGTACCGAAAATGATCTCATAGAAACTCCTATCAGAGCAGTAAAATTGGAAAATGACTAGCTTGCCCTCTTCATAGAAGAGCAAAGACAACTTTCAGGCAGTAATTGGATTATATCAAAATCCTTCAGGGGTCCTTGGAGATATGGATACCGGCATTGCTTATTCTATCATTCGAGCCATTTATATCTAAGAGAAGCCGAGGATCTGCTAAAACTCTTCTCTAAGGTTATATGCCGTAATCGCAGTCTCCACCCCGAACCCCCCACTTTGTGACACTTCATGTTGAAATTCATGGAAATATTTCTGGACCTGATAGCATACCACTGCCTCAAAAGGCGGTAGATTTTCTCTCTGCTAAAGAAAGGATGAGGATGCTACACCTTCCTATGCAAATAACCGTAGGGGTTGTGCAGTGTCTCACGTTCCGCAGGCACAATAGTAAAAAGGGACCTGCATGAAAACTAACCATAAATAAGTCGCAGTCTTGGCAAAGGATCTTTTCTTTAAAATACAAGGAGTTCCTTAAATTAAGCTATATTCGTTTGATGTCCGTGGAGAAAGTAAAGGTATTAAAACTTGTCATTTTCTTTAATCAGGTGTGTTATATGAAGTTAAAATAGCTCTAACATATGTACCTTGTTTATGTACTTTTGGCAAACAATACATTATGCCATATGAAGAGCCTGTACTATATAGCGATTGATAAACTTAATTTGTTACTAATATTGTTGGACTTAAAATATTTTAAGAACGTTTAAATTTTTCTTAATTTTAAACATAGTGAAATCAGGTTTACATATCTTCCTGAACTTCGTACTATCATTTCATATCCTTTCAACTTTATATAAAATGGCGTCAGATATCGATCTGATGTCAAGCTAAATAATCCAGACTTCTCTAAGATCCGAGACTATGCAAAATAAACAAACAAACAAACAAAACGGCAACCGTAATATCCAGTACAAATATTTCAAGATTCTGTGCAGGGCGCCTAACCACCAAATGTTGGAAATTTTAGTCATTAATTATAAAACGAGTAATTCCCACACTTACTAAACACCCAGTCATCTTAGTGCCTCTCGTGAATTGTACTGGTCTGTTTTTGATCCCATGGAGTCATTCTGTTCCCTTCTCCCTTTCTGAGGTATTCTTTTTTTTTTTTCTCTCCTTTTTTCCTTTTTTTTGTTTTGTTTTTTTTGTTTTTGGCGTAATGTAGATTTTTACCTTTTACTGTTTATTTAAGGATTTAACACTATTATTAATTTTATGTGTCTATATACGTATATACGCATATATATATATATATATATATATATATATATATATATATATATATATATATATATATATATATATACTCACATATGTATATATTGTAACGTTTTAGGGTGGCTGAGATAAACGAATTTGAATGGCCTAATTTAGACATAAGCTCGAAGTGCAATGTGACTAAGTTCGCCACAAACCAATGAACAGAAACGTGAGATCCTTACTGAAATTAAATTACCAACAACTACAAGGTGTATGAGGTAAACTTAAAATGTCCACTGAAATAATTCACGAAAGGGGATCACAAGATAAATACAGGAACTATAATAGAGCTCCGTGGTATGGTACTCTCAGTTAAGGTAACGGATAACAATCACAAAGCAATGTGTCACACTACTGCAGTGACGTACGCTAAACCGAATTGGTTAAATTCATACAATTGGTTCCTGGAATTCTTAACCAATTTGGCTGTAATGTCAATTAATTGGCACTGTTGATCTACTGGAGACACACCCGGGAATGACGGGTGATATAAAAGTGGCAAAACACCAAGTAATATATATATATATATATATATATATATATATATATATATATATATCTGTGTGTGTGTGTGTGTGCGTGTGTGTGTGTGTGTGTGTGAGTGTATGTGTGTGTGTATGTAGAATTGATGCCAAACGCCAAGCACTGGGATCTATGAAGTGATTTAAGTCTGAAATGGAGATTGAGAGAAAAGAGTCTTCAAATATGTAACAGGAGAGAAACCTCCCAGATGCACTAGGAAACAATTGTTAGGATCCTAGTAAATGGAAAGAAAGAGATGGGAGAAAGAATATGAGCGAAGGTGCAGTGAAACGATGGGCGTTGGCTCAGGGATATTGCAAAAAATCTCTAATCAATGCACCGATGGAACTACCCCTCTATGGGGTTGCAATTGAAGGTTTCTTGCTACTATCATACTTTTCGGTACTGTCATGGAGGACATTCTTTAATAAATATTTAGTTGTGTCTCATTATTTTATCCAAAATCGTAGCATAACCTTAATCATCAAAAAAAAGAAAAAAAGAAAAAGAAAGGCCGTGCTAAATATTTTTGTTTAAATATCCAATTAGAATTTCTAATGTCTTATAAGAATTAGGTTTCCATTGTGTTAGATTATATACCAATGACGATATGGAAAACTAATCAAAAATGTTTTTAATATTCTCTCCGTCATTGGCGCTGCGTCTATTTAAATAATGGGAATTAGAAGGTTGCGAAAAAAACGATCTTCCGCTCCTCTTGAAGTCAGCTTTGAAAGCTACAAGGAAAAGTGAGAAAACTTAGCTGGTTCCGAGGCACCTTGAGCCTGAAGCCATTATGAAGGTAAAGCTTTTCATTTGAGAAGAACCGTTTTTCATGGGATCTAATGAGGTTTATCGACGAAAAGTTCTCAACAACGATATCAACATACTTCAAGGCTTTTGCCCGAAAAAAATCTCTTTGTATTGAGAGCGAAGTATAATTTTTATTCTTTGGATGAAACTGAAGGTTTCCTTATCCTCTTTTCCTTTGCGAAGGTTCCACGATCGTGAAGGAGGGGAATAATGTGCTGATGTAATGAAGCTTGTAAAAGAACAAAGAACAATAACCTGGACGGGTGAGTTTAGAGCGAAAGAGCAAACAGGACCTGGGGAGGAAAAATGGCAGTTTCTTGAAAGTGAATTTCAAACACATTTTACTTTTTACAATAACTGTTCCGATATAATAGTTTGCTCTTGTACAATGACTCGCTCATATGAACTGTAAGAGGGATTCGGAGGCATAATCTTTCTTCATTTCTTTATTTTTTCTCTATTCAGTGTTTTTTTATCTCGACTTTCTTTTGGTCTAATGTGTTTTAGAATGATAAATTTTTCATTTGCATTTTATTATATCCCTATCCCCTTACCTGAGAAATACTAATATGTCATATTTTTTCGTTTTCTGGCTTTTTTTAAACGCATGATGTTGGTACCTAAAGATACAGGTTGAATTCCTCAAACTGTGTAAACACATAAATACTGCAAAGATCTCATATATATATATATATATATATATATATATATATATATATATATATATCATTTTATTCAATAAGTATATGGTTACTAGGAACCGAATTGCAATAATGTTTGGCAACATTTAGATGAAATGGCCTTTCTTACCTAAAAGTATAATACAACTGATGTACCAACATATCAATGTTAACTGAAAAAAGTCTTACATTTTATATATATATATATATATATATATATATATATATATATATATATATATATATATATATATCATACATATATATATATATATATATATATATATATATATATATATATATATATATATATATATATATATATATATATATATATTTATATAATGTAAGACTTTTTTTAGCAAACATTGTTATGTTGGTACATCAGTTTTATTATACTTTTAGTTAAGAAAGGTAACATACGGCGTATCATTTCTTGAAAATGCGGCCTGATCTATCCCATATGACGAAAATAGGACCGAGAGAAACAAGTAAGAAGGATGAAATATTCCTAGACTACATCTCTAATTACACGTATCCGGTTTCCTACGGCCAACCTGGCCTACGGCGCCGTAGGAAAATTCTGGCCTACGGCTAGAGTTATTACACGTATTTGAACGGCCGGTGGCAAGTGGGTGAGTGTGGCACTGTTTGCGGTGGAGGAGTTACATGTCTTCTCTCGACGACAATCTCGTTGCTATAGCTCTAGCGTGCTGTTTGAAGGTGAAAACAAGAAAAAGGAAGATTTGGTCCAAACATTGGCTGCATAAACGACAAAAATACTCTCATGTTAACTTAATGAAGGAACTAGCACTAGAAAAAGATGACTGGTTTAACTACATGCGAATGGATCATGACACATATTTGGAACTCTTAAGTCAGGTATCACCTTTAATAGAAAAAAAGGACACTTGCATGAGAGAAGCAATTAGTCCACATGAGCGTCTTTCAGCCACTTTGAGATTTCTTGCTACAGGAAGAACATAGAGCGATCTAAAGTTTACAACAATTATATTGCAGCCTTCTCTCGGTGCAATAATCCCAGAAACATGTGCAGCAATCTACAAATGTTTAGGCCCAAAATATCTAAAGGTAAGTTTATTTTGCACAAATAACTATAATTTATCGTTTTAGTATGAAACATTCATACCATGTTAATTAAAAAAAATAAAGAAGTTTCAAACTTTATTCCAGAGTATCCAAGGTTCATAAATGTACATGTGTACCTACATTACATTTGGAGAATATCATATGTCTCATAATTGTAATCTCTGTTTGAATAATCCTTAGATTTAATGAACCACAAATATGGCTCATTTCGATAAATTTCTGTGAAGTCACTCAAGAAATCACTGGCACAAGAGAAGAGCTTGCCATGGTGGCGACCTTCCACTGTCAGGTTCTGCCTCAGACTGATGTCATACCATACGGTGAGCAATTACACGCTACGTCCTCAGTCGTGACGTACGACAGCCGTACGGCCAACTTTAGTACTGGCGAAAGTTCATCCGGCCGGCCGGATGAACTTTTATACATATAAAAAAGAGAGTAATAGTAGTGCAGAAGATAAGAGGCAATTCGAAAAGCTATTAGATATGCTACTAGAATACAACATTCAACAAATAAATCACCTGCCAACAAGAAAGGAAAATACTTTAGACCTAGTATTTGTGAACGAGATGAATTATGTTAAAGAAATAATAGTTTATAATGCAAGTATTTCAGACCATAATGTCATAGAATTAACAGTCCATTCCAAAGCAAGTGAAAACAGAGATAAGCAAGAAATGAAAAAGTGGGAAGGATATGGAAAATACAACTTCTACAGTAAAAATATAAAATGGTCAGAAATAAATGAAGAATTAAACAAAGATTGGGATAACATTTTCGTAAGTGATGACATAAAGGTAAATACGGAGATATTATATAAAATATTAGAGAAAATAGTGGATAAATATATACCGAAGAAGAAAAGTGAACATCAGTCATGCATACAAGAGACAGAAGGATCTTGTTCCAGAAAATCAGAAAGTGGAAAAAAGGTCTTGCAAAAGAAAAAAATGCATGGAAAGTTATAGAACTAAAAAGTAAGATAAAAAATGCAGAACAAAAGATTATACAATCAAAAGAAAATGAAAAACGGGACTTGGAAGAAAAAACCCTATTAAATATCAAGCAAAATCCCAAACTATTATACTCATATGCGAAGAAGATGAATAAAAGAAGAATAGAAATAGGCCCTCTAAGAATTGAAGGGAGATTAACGAATGAAAAAAAGGAAATTTGCAACATATTGGCAGAACGATATAAGAGAGAATTCACCCCTAGAATAGATAATGAAGATAATGATATAGAAGTAAGGGATGAAAATAGTGAATATTTAGCTGACATAGATATTAATGAAGCTGATATTGTGCAGGCTATTAATGAAATTAAAAATGGAGCTGCTGCAGGGCCTGATGGAGTGCCTGCTATTTTGTTAAAGAAAGTAGTTCATTCTATCGCAAAGCCACTTGCAATATTATTAAGACAAAGTGTAGATACAGGCAAGATTTATGATGAGCACAAATTAACATATATTACCCCTACTTTCAAAAGTGGATCAAGACTAGAGGCAAGTAATTATAGGCCGGTGAGTCTAACATCACATATTATGAAAGTGTATGAAAGGGTAATGAAGAAAAATATTATGAAACATTTAATAAAAAATAATTTGTTTAATAAAGTACAACATGGTTTCGTACCCGGAAAAAGTACACAAACCCAACTATTAGTCTACCGTGAAAACATATTCAAAAATATGAAAAGCGGAATTGAAACAGATGTGGTTTATCTTGACTTTGCAAAAGCTTTTGACAGAGTAGACCATAATATATTAGCGAAGAAAATTAGAAAACACAATATCGTGGATAAAGTAGGAAGATGGTTAAAATAATTTTTACACAACAGAAAAACAGATAGTTATTGCAAACGACGAGAAATCGGATGAAGCCAAGGTAATATCCGGTGTGCCGCAAGGTACGGTGTTAGCTGCAATACTGTTTGTTATTATGATTGAAGACATAGACAGTAATGTTAAGGATTCGGTAGTGAGTAGTTTCGCAGATGACACAAGAATAAGTAGAGAAATTACTTGTGATGAAGATAGGAACGCTCTACAAAGAGACCTTAACAAAGTATATGATTGGGCAGAGGTATATAGGATGGTATTTAACTCTGATAAATTTGAATCAATAAATTATGGAGACAGAGAAAGAAAGCTATATGCATATAGGGGACCTAATAATGAGACAATCACAAATAAGGAAGCAGTTAAAGACCTTGGTGTGATGATGGAATATGGAACATGTTATGCAATGATCAAATAGCAATTCTGTTGGCAAAATGTAAGCAAAAATGGGAATATTGTTACGGCATTTCAAAACAAGAAAAGCTGAACACATGATTATGCTTTATAAAACATATGTTCGTAGTCCACTTGAATATTGCAATATAATATGGTACCCACACTATCAAAAGGATATTGCACAAATAGAGAGTGTACAAAGGTCCTTTACAGCTAGAATAGAAGAAGTTAAAGACCTTGACTACTGGGAAAGACTACAATCCTTAAAATTATATAGTCTAATAAAAGGAGAAAGAAAGAAACGCTACATGATAATTCAGGCATGGAAACAGATAGAAGGAATAGCAGAAAATATCATGGAACTAAAAATATCAGAAAGAGCAAGCAGAGGTAGATTAATAGTGCCCAAAACTATACCAGGAAAAATAAGGAAAGCACACGGGGACATTAATCCACTACGCACCAGCATCGATAATGCAGCGTCTATTCAATGCATTGGCAGCTCATCTGAGGAATATATCAGGAGTGAGCGTAGATGTGTTTAAGAATAAGCTCGACAAATATCTAAACTGCATCCCAGACCATCCAAGATTGGAAGATGCAAAATATACCGGAAGATGTACTAGCAACTCTCTGGTAGACATTAGAGGTGCCTCACACTGAGGGACCTGGGCAACCCGAACAAGATGTAAGGTCTGCAAGGTCTGTAAGGTGGGTGAGCGCTCATACGGCCGATTTGCTATCACACGCTCCGGTTTGAACATATGCTAGTGTCGCGACCGACGGCGCCGTAGGAAACCGGATAACGCCTGATGTACATGACCTAGCAAGAGTTTAATTAAAGAGCGTTGGTACTGGTAGAAAGGAAGAGAGAGAGAGAGAAGAGAGAGAGAGAGAGAGAGAGAGAGAGAGAGAGAGAGAGAGAGAGAGAGGGAGTTTCACGCATGAAACAAGTTTCTTTTTGGAAAGTTGAAGGGAAATCCAACACTACAAATAGTTTATTCAGTTCTTTCACAGTATGATTTGGGGATGTTGATTTTAATCACATTATGGACAACAACATCTAGGGAAGTCAATGTCACGCATACAGGAATAATCCAAATGGCAGGACGCTAGCGGAAAAAAACCTCCGGTAGCAACTGTGTGTGATGGGAATGCGATTGGAGATGAACATTATAGTTTGGATGTTATTTGGTCATGAAGCTGCAGAAGCAAGGCAATAAAACATTTATTATTAATTAATTATTAAATTTTATTATTATTATTATTATTATTTATTATTTTATTCTTATTATTATTATTATTATTTTTATTAATTATTATTATTATTATTATTCGTATTATTATTATTATTATCAATAGTAATAGTGGTAGCAGTGGTAGTAGTAGTAGTAGCCAATGTGAAACTTTGATAATCCATAAGCTAACTTTTTTGTTCATATTTTATTGTATTTAGGTTTACTGCATATATGATTTTTTCATTATGCCTGTGATCTTTGTAATTATGACTGGTTATTTGGATTTATATTGTAATTCTAATATACCATAATTACAGTTTTCAAAACTCACGAAGCCAACCTACCATCCTTTTGTGATTGTAAACAAAGAGGCCTGTTTAATCAATAACAAAATTATGAAACAATAGAAATTTTATATATATTGCATTCATCCAAGACAGTCAAATAATTTTCAGTCATTTAACATTTAGCTATTTGTAAGTAATGTAATTTGATGTCAACAGGGTTAGGCAAAATAATTCATCCTCCGAAGATTGAAGAGTGATCTATCCACCCGACAATACCAATGCTTTTATAAACTGGTTTCATGTGTCTGGTTGATGGCCAACCATTTAAGGTGAATATGATTTTTAACCCTCTTTGTTTAGCGAATGTTTCGAGTTTTCTGTTGCGAGCTCTATGAGGATATTATGGTATGGTTATGTGCTTGTTTTAGTTCATTAAATGGTACTGATGTTTTCTGTTCTCTGCTACATTAGAGAAACCCCTCATCTGATATATATATAAAACACATTTATTGAATATTGCTCGGATGTTTTGGTTTATCCCCTTCCACGGTAATTTCTTAATTGGACGTTTAGGAAATCCATTATTATTATTATTATTATTATTATTATTATTATTATTATTATTATTATTATTATTATTATTATTATTATTATTATTATTATTATTATTATTTTTATTATTATTATTATTATTATTATTTTTTTTTTTTTTTTTTTTTTTTTTTTTTTTTCTAGTTCCTGCTGTAGGTGGCTCCTTCTGAAACTTCGCAAGCCGGGGTGTTGCTGTGTTGTGGGGTCTTTATGCCGAATAATTGTGTATGCTTGGAACATACCTTCTTTCAAACATATTTTATGGAATACAATGGCAGAGTTTACAGAATGGATCTTATACATAATTCCCCTCAATTCTTCTAATGACTTGCTTTTCTGGTACACTGGTATGACTAAATAACTGACCGATGTTCATCATACTGTGGGTCATCAACGGATTTCGGGCTGGTGTTATTAAAGACGACGGGGGTCAGAAACAGGCTAAGAGTCGACAACGGGTATTCAGGTGTGTCTATTACGTCGGGAAAAGGCCATAGCCGTCAGGGGTCAATTCGTATTTTGTATGTTTCATTCAGGTTTCTAAAGGACGTCTACATGTTTCGGCCATCTCGTTTGGCTATCCTTCGGATGGGATGGCAAAACGAGGCGCCGAAACATGAGATGTCCAAGAAACATGAGAGAAACATAAGAAATACGGATTGACCTCTGACGTCTACGACCTCTTCCCGACTTACGTGACACACTTGAATACCCGTTGCCTACTCTTAGCCCGTCTCTGATCATCCGCCGTCTTTGATAACACAGCCCGAAATCCCGTTGATGACCGAAAGCACGATGAACATCGGTCAGTTATTTTGTCATAACCAGTGTGCCGGAGAAGCAAGAATTGGGGGAATTCAGTATAAGATCAACTCTGTAAATTCTGCCATTTTATTCAATATCATTTTTATTATTATTATTACTATTATTATTATTATGAATGACAGTGAATATAATAATGGAAATAGGCATCATTTAGTTAGTTGTTCAAGATGAATTGTATCCTTGAAAAAGAAATGTGGCACCTTTACACCGAGAGACTCATATGAAGTGTTTACTCTCGACCTCTTTTATAAAGTATTCAGATGTTAATGGATTCATTTTGTGAGGTTATGTGACCTCGAGAGACCAAGTCGTCTCTAAAATCTTTTTTCTCTCATAATAGTCAGGGATTCTTGTTTTATATTTTTTTGGTATCAGGAGTCTATGTTTCTCTTCTAATTTTGTTCGTTGCATGTATAATTAATATATTTTTTTAAGTGATTACAGCTCTTCAGTCAGTTCTGTAGCTACTGCTATGACTCACCCTCTGAAGAAGCCCAGTCTGTTAACACAGCAGATGCAATGTTTTGCATAATAAAGATTCGAATTTAGACAATTCTGGTTCGGTAAGTCAAGCAAACATACCAAATTCGTTCCGAACTGGGCGAGTAATATTTCCAGAATTTCGTCGTGAAGAATAAAGAATACATAAACTAACTAACTTACTACTACTACTACTACTACTATACTAATAATAATATTATTATTATTATTATTATAACTAATTATAACAACTACACAGTCGGGTGGTAATTTCCGACAGTGGTAAATATTAAACTATATCATCAATAACATACTTGATTTTTGGCAGGTTAAAAAAATTGAACAATGCTGGTGTCTCCTTGGGTACCTACACTGTCCATGTTTGGTTAGCCTCCTTTGGCATACTCCTTCACTTCTGCCTCCACCGGTATGGGGTCAGCTCGTAAGCCTCAAGGATTGCCTCTCGGACGAGGGCAAGGTCTTGTTGCTCATTGAGGGGTAGGGCCTCGAATGCAGTGCGGCCTTTGCCAGCGAGATGCTTGCCAAGGAAGAGGGCTACTTCCTGAGGGGTAGGATTGAAGTTCCCGAACACTTGCTCGACACGATCGAGCCAGGTGTCCTAATGAGGGAACCCATGTGGTGGAGGTGAGAATGTGAAGGAGTGGGTGCAGGGGGCATTACACTCGGGGGTGCCAGGGTGGTACTCTGGGCTGCCATAGCCAGTTGATGTGCTCTCTCTTCCGCTTTTCTCTCTTGAGCTTCTCTGCCTTTCTCTATTTCGGCTGCCTGGAATGCTCTCGCAGCGGCTTCTCTTCTCTCTTGTGCTCTTTCTCGGGCTGCTTCCTTCATCTTATCATTCACCCAATTGACCTTTGCATTTCTGGCTTCAAGGAACGCATTAACCTCCTCCATATTCTTAAGCGTAAAATGCCAGTAGCACTAGCCTGGGAATCTGGGTATATGTACATAGGCACTAGCCTGGAATTATAAGATGGATGACAGTCACAAAACTGCAAATATTGCCACGAGTATTCGGAATAATTCAGTGCTATTAAAGGGAAATAACAAGGATCCCTATGGCTGGAATATGTGCAGAAGCAGATGAGATGACAGCAAAAGGGTGAAAATGTCCTCCACACACTGCGGAAATCTCACGCATGTAACATGGAAATAACAGTCGAACAAATTGTAAATGCCTCATGCAAGAGACGTGGGGATTGTAGTCTAATAGACTTGATGAAATCCACTCAGGTGCAGAATAACTCACACAGGTGATGTGGGAATACTAGTTGAACAAATTGTTAATGACCTCATGCAAGTGCGGGAACTCACGCAAATGCTGTGGTAAATGCCAGTTGGATCCTGTTAAATAACAGCTCAACTAGGCTGTAAAATATTTCCATGTAAAGGCAGAAAACTCAATGCCAATACTGAGTTAGATTGTAATTGGATCTCTGTAAATAGCAGTTAAACTGTTATTTGCATGTATGCCACATAAGGGGTGAAAACTCGACGCCGATACTGAGTTAAATAACAGCTCAACTGGATTTCAAATGAATCCCACATAAACAAGGAAAACTAAATGCGTATATGGGATTGTAGTGTCTCGAGGACGAGAGAAAAGGAAAAAAATTTTACGGACGCAAATCCTCGTTCTCGTCCTACCCTTTAATGCTCGTCTGCATTGCCTAGAATATGTTATTGTGTTTTGTTGCAGCTAACGTCGGAAACAATAACGATTATGGGAAGACGGAAAGAGCCAAACATATAAAATTCTCTAACCAGATGCACAAATGCGTTACACCAACATCATTATACTCCTAAGTACACTTTAGGCACCTTCTCCCTCGCGAAACTAAAAACTGCCAAACGTAACTCTCTGGAATTTAAGTTCCTAGAGAGACGGTTGGAGGTTTGGGGAAGGGGGTGGGTGGATCGAGCTCACACGTGACCTTACAGAGAGAGAGACAGTGAAATGAAAAACAAACACGTGCCTAGTAGCTGCCCTTTGTTTATGAAAGGCAATAAATTATTTACCTGATCTTATTATTTCTCTTTAACATAGGAAGCATTGACCGTTTATTTTCTTATTGCTATTCCAAGAGTTGAATGAATTTACGCTAAAATTAGAAAAAATAGAATTTTGACTAACGCTCTTTTAATTCTATCATTATAAAAGCAATGCAGGTGCATGAGGAGCATAGAATATCAACAATAATTACAAATAAAGTAAACATGGTGAGAAAAAGAGCTGTTTAAATAATAGTTCCAAAAGTAAAGCTTCGCCTCTTTTCGTGTAACGAGATCGGCCAAGAATTTGCAACTGTGTCATTTCCGCCTGAAGAAAGATTTGCGATTTCCTAACCTGACTCTCTTTCTACAAAGGCAATTTCCTGACACTGAAGACTTCATATGAAAGGGACGAGATAATAAGATGATCGTATCCGATGCTTTCATGTATCACTACAAAGTTTTATATTTTGTCACCTATGTCGTCAATTCATTTCAAGGAAGGGAGAGAGCTTGATTTTCTACATCTATGAGAAGAATGATGAGAGAGAGAGAGAGAGAGAGAGAGAGAGAGAGAGAGAGAGAGAGAGAGAGAGAGAGAGAGAGAGTTGAAAATTTTATTTATCCTTTCAATGTCTGTACACGAATTTCCGAATTATAAAGTTTTATAAAGATTCTAACTCTATGCTAAGAACAAACAATGGAAGTAAACAATGAAAATAAGATATGTATTTTAGTCATGTTGAATACTATAAACACAAAACAATACATATATATCACGTAATCCAGAATCGGCATTCTGGCATTCATGAAAACAAGGGGAAGCGCCGCTCCAAATAAGTCTTTGTTAACTGCTAGGTGATACAGGGTTTCCTTTGTTTAACTCTTGTTATTCCATTATTTTTTATATGCTGAATTTTGGCTTCTTTCTATACTATATATATATAGATATATATATATATATATATATATATATATATATTATATATTATATATATATATATATATACTATATATATATATAAATATGTAAATTTTGGGTGTGTGTGGCTGTATGTATCTAAATAAATGCAAAAACCACGAATGAAAGTGAAACCATGGTCAGATTTATGTTATACTTCACATACATTAGATAATTGCTAAACTAAAGCCCACTAAAATTGTATCATGAAAGCAACATGGAGAAAAAACTTGCCTTATTTTAGCAGTTTTGAAACCATAAAATTATTGTTAAAATTTTTAAGGTTAACCTTGTTTTCTCCTATAATAACACACTTAAAAGAATGCTAATAAAAAATGGCCCTAAGAAAGATGATAACATAATAAATAAAAGTCTATGTTTGGACTGCCCCACATTTTATATTTGCCAATTAAGTAAGGATATAGAAATAAGTATTAAACATAAGTATTCTGCCAAACTTAGATATGGACAACATAGTTCGGCAATTTTCCTTCATATAAATAGCATGAAGCATACCATGGATTATCACTCAACCCGAATTTAATACATGATCAGCTGTTGCTACAAATGTCAGCTGTAGAATCTTCACTGATAAAACAACAACTAATAGAATCAACCTTTGCAATGGAGTCTGGGACTCTAACCATATAGACAATATCTTCCTTAAGGCAACGATGAAGCGAATTAAGACAATTAACAGAACCAACGTCGGCTTAGCGGTTTCCCCAGTCATCACCTTAGGGTATATCTCTCACTATATATTTTTCCAATGAAACTTCTTCTGCCATTCATTACTTGATAAGGGTGGAAGTCAGTCGACCGAAATATAGTCCTTAGCTTTAAACCAGTGCTTTAATAAGCTTTTTATACTTTATATATATATATATATATATATATATATATATACTATATATATATATATATATATATATATATATATATATATATATATATATATATAAGGTATATAAGGGCTTTTATACTTGATTTATAAATATATATAAAACATGAAAAAAGGAAAAGGGAAGAGGGAAGGGACAGGAGGAGGGGGAGAAGATGGGACAGGGTTACGGGGGAAAGGGAGAGACAGAAGGAACACACACAGAAAAGCAGCCAGTGAAATTGATATAATTTATACATGGTCACCTCAACAAGCATACTTAGATTTCCAATCATCACAGTGACTCCTTAACTTTTCGACTTCTTCCTGCTTTTTAGAATCGCTCGATACCCCCAGCCTTGAAAATACGCATGAAATTAAGAAGTCTTGAAAATTCATCAACTTTCAAACTTGTGACGTGACTGTTCTTATCAAGTCTTAAGATATACAACCTCTTCCTTATTTTTTGCAGCGAGTGACGGTGGTTTTTCCCTCAGCAACCTTTATTTTCTCTCTCTCTCTCTCTCTCTCTCTCTCTCTCTCTCTCTCTCTCTCTCTCTCTCTCTAAGCATAGATTAACCACTCTTTTTGTTCCAATGTGTGTGATGAATTACTGGTGTGCCTGTTGAGTAGGTTTATGGAATGGCTAAGGTCGTAGAACGTTTTTACGTACAGAGTTTATCCCAATTTTTTCAACTAAATCAAATATTTGGCAGCAATCGACATTTCTTAGTTAGGTTAACGTAGTAATGACTTTAAAATTTAGGTTTGAGGGTAGCTATTACTCTTTTTTCACGCAGAGGGTTTTACTTCAGTTCAGCCAAGCATAGAAGTTTACGAATTAACTGTTAAACTCACCAAGAATTATTACACTTCAGTTAAGTCCGACCTACTGACGATTAAACGAAATCGCTCTTAAATAAAGCACATTTAATTATAATTATAGGAATTTTGAGAACTTAAACTGTACCATTAATTATCTTTCTCTTTTTCTCTCTCTCCCTGAGACTAGAGATGATAGAATACCTACATACTATCTATGTCTTGCTTATAGATGTAAGGTTTTGTAGTGACAAGTATATATATATATATATATATATATATATATATATATATATATATATATATATATATATATATATATATATAGGTATAATCCACGAAGGATACTGATGTACTGGCGTAGCTGCAAGATCTTTCGACTGACGTCCTTTACTTAGCAGACCGACTGACATACATGAAAAACTGAGATGCCAAGGAAGGGTCGTAAAAGTGACAAATAGCGATTATAAGGAGATTAATACCTAGAATCCAACGCACCTGGAGAATTAGTAACCTTCCCAAACAAGAATAAACATTGGTACAACTTAAGAGGTTTACGAAAACATTAAGTCCAACTGCTCAAGACAAATTAAAACATAATACAGGGCGGCAATTGACCACATTCAAACCTTTGGTAAACAAAAGATTATTCACAAAACATATTAAACATACACATACAAAGAAAATATCTATGGGGCAACTAATTTGTATTTAAGTCTGTGATTGTATCTTTGAGGTCATTCTTAATCATGTTACAAATATAAGGGACTAAATGAAACAGGCCACGACTAATATTAGTATTAAAATGGAAAGTAGGTTGTATAATGGCAGATTCTAAAAGATTTCGTGATAAGACATCTTTTGATCTTGCAATTACTGAACTACCAGTCCAATTTATCCGGTGGTTGTTTTCACTTAAATGAATGAATATTGCATTAGATGTTTGCCCAGTTTTGACAGAATATTTAAACTGTTTAATTCGTACTTCTAAGCGCAGATAAAATGAGGGGCAGTCCATGCGTGGAATGTTATATATTATATTGCTGCTTTTCCCGACACAATTTTTTATTGGTTGACCTTAAAGGATCCAAGTTTATAAACTTTTGCAACTGTTTTCCAATGCTTTACCCCGTAGTAGCTTCCATAAATAACAATAAACACTAGATAAATGAAAATAAAATTTATATTACTTTTGCATGTTAAGCACCAATATCACATATCTGTATTATATTCTTTTTGAGAATATTTTGCTCTTGCTAATAGAAGAAGAAGCGTTGTGTACGGTAAACGTCAACTCATCATTCTGATCTTAGCTTAAATTTGTTAATGTCCATTGTTATTTTGCTTGTTTTATACACTACAGGGTTGAAAGTATTTACTTTACCATCGACTTTTGAGAGAAAAGATGTCGAAGTGTTTTCAATTCTCCCTTCTAAGGTCTGCCTGGATATTACTTACATTCATTTGTTTATTTGCACTTTACTGTCGAGAAACTGACACAAATAACAATACACTATACATCACTGGAAAGGTAAGTATCGTAGAGATATACGGAGCTAAAATAAATGATATATCTATATATATATATATATATATATATATATATAGTATCTATATATTACATATCATATATATATATATATATATATTATATATATATATATATATATATATATATACATATATATATAATATATATATATATATATATATATATATATATATATATATATATATATATATATATAGATATATATATATATATTATATATATTATATATATATATATATATATATATATATATATATATATATATATATATGAATACATGATAACTAAATATATGAAACGTGATTTCTATGTATATATAAATGGAATGCCACGGAGGAAAATGAAAAAAACCAGAACTCCTAGATCTTTCAGTCATAACGACCATTTAAATATGGTAAAAGGGTCACTGAGACCGAAAGATCTCGGCAGTTTCTTGTTTTTTCATATTCCTCCGTGCATTATATATATATATATATATATATATATATATATATATATTATATATATATATATATATATATAATATATATATTAGAGCTTCGCCTTTAAAATGAAAGGAAAAATTACTGAAATAGATTGAATTGCAAGTTCCTAACCAGCTATTGAAGCGAAATATCTCTGATCGTTTGTTAGCCTAATAATAAAAAAAGTCATATTTTTTGCATATGCTTTATACTTAATGTCTGAACTTATTAACAATTAAATATGTAAAACTGTTCAGGTAATTTATCATACTTTAGCTGAAGGTAAATCTAGTTTTACAAATAAGCGCATAATTTGTTGCTTACGTGATACTTTAAGCGGTGATTTGATTTTTTTTTTTTATTAATATACCATGTTAATTGCAAGTAATCATCTTTACAATGACTCAAAATGAATACTATACCATCAACTATGACATCACTTATAGTTTTTAGGAATAATATATCATGTTCCAGTTGCCGCCCAAGCGAACCTCCTTCACAATGTGACAGACTAGAGTGTTGACAATCACCTCCCATTTACCCCTTCGTTATATCCGTTTTCATTTTCTAAGGGAAATCCTGTACTTGTCTCATATGCCAAAAAAGACTCCTAAAAAAGACTGAACATAGCTTAACACAACGCCTATTCGAAATTTAATATTGGATCTTCCACTTGATGAAATCTACAAGAGAAAAGTTAAAATTAAAAAAATTATTATTTGAAAAATCTAAGATCGGACAATGAATAATATATTGATTGCGGTTTAATTAATTTAATAGTTC
The DNA here is from genome assembly GCF_015104395.2 of Macrobrachium nipponense. Taxonomy (NCBI): domain Eukaryota; kingdom Metazoa; phylum Arthropoda; class Malacostraca; order Decapoda; family Palaemonidae; genus Macrobrachium; species Macrobrachium nipponense. The sequence continues at coordinate 21,338,641 of NC_087220.1, read as the reverse complement.
CGTGTAATATGATCATAGAGATATTGCCTCCTGTAAGTGCAGAAGCATTCTTCAGAAGGTGCTTCTATTCGCAATAGGTTCCTCCTTCTCCCTAAGTCTTTGACAAACAACTAAATTACTAGGATCTCGGGAAGTGATCTCGCTTATCCGGATAACCCGAATAATGGAAATTCGTTCGAATTTTTCCGAGGAAAATTGGATGTAGAAAAATGGCTCTTGTTTCCCTTGAAATGCGCCGCAGTTTTCTCTCAAGGAAAGATTTGGTTTTGTGCAGTGGCGATATAATTGCTTCCACGCCACATTTATCATAACCACAAATAACTAAGTAAACTGTTATCCGCTCAATTTTGAATGATTACATGAATATAAGTTACTTGGTGTCATAATTCCAAGTTTCATTTTGAACGTTGAAAAATGCCATTCAAGAATTTGCATACTTTTTATTCAAGTTATTTAGATGGCTTTTATTAGCTTCAATGCCACATATTTGAAACTACGACATTACGGACAATGTAAAATTTTACTTCCTGCTTTGTTGGATCCGTTGATAAACAGCATTTGAAAGGGTGATGGACCGTAATGGGACAGGAGGAGGTTGATTTGTCATATTGAGTGACAATATTTTTTCATGTGGTGCTATGAAGTAATTTTGTTTGGAGTGAGATGTTTATTGATGGTTAATAGATGTTCATAATGCGTCGTTTGTTTTCGGAATGTTACAGTCGCCATTCTTTATATGAATCAGTTATTGGAATGACTCTCTGACATTTTCTTAAGAGGAGGAATAGCTGAATATTGGCGCTGCCTTACACCAAAAGTTCTTTGCAAAATTGAATGTGGCAGAAACAACTGTCTGTGACGTCATTTCCAACTATTATCAAAGGTATTCTTGTTCTTAAGTATCTCGCTAATTTACTTTTGTAGAAAAAAAAAAAAAAAAAAACTTCTGAAGATCGAACTCAGTTTCTGGAATTCCAGCTATTTCTTGATACTGTTTTTACGGAAAACATCAACTGATTATGCTGGCTGGGAATGTGTACTTCAGTTCGATTTAGTGGAAAAGTTATGAGTGTTACATATGTTTCTGACTAGTTTGTCTTTTTAGGTACAAACTTAACTCTGTCAAGTCTTTTTATCTCCTTAAAATTCTGACTTTACTTCGTAAGTTTATTTCCTACGATGTTTCTGCTAAACTGCTTTGTTTTATTTTTTGGGTTTTAACTCTCCTTATAATTTACTTTCCCTGTTTACCATTTAGTTTGTTAGGTTCCCTTCATTCACCAGTTACTGGAAGAACGTAATGAATATATTAAAATATTTTATCCTATTCTGATACTTATTCTACAGTTTGTGACTGACAATTCAGACAAAAATCTCTCAAACAGAATTACAATCAATATTCATTTTTGCATAAGCAGGCATATATAGGAGCTTTTCTTAATAAAGAAACACAAATTTTTTTTAGATATTCCGGTGAAAATTTCGTCTATGTAACGGCTGCCGTAAAATTAATAACTGCAAAATTTTCTTCTCTAAGAACATAGGGCAAATAGCTCTTGTTTTATAGATACAAATCCCATTGGATAACCCTATGGATGGCAAATACAGTGATATGTCACAAAATAGCTAACTTCTCAATAACTTATTCCTAGGTCAATTATGGTGAAAAAGCGTATTTGATATTATCCTTATGTTAAGATTTAGTGCGAAAAACAGTATTCTGAACGAACGTTGTCCGCCTTCTCATTTCTGAGCTGTACTTGTCATAGGGTGTCAATGACTGCAATGGAAAACATTAAAGATGAATGATAAGTTACTTCCGAAAATAACTTAAGTAAAGAGATGTTCGGTTAATTTTAATTATAAAAAGAATGTTTTTGCCAAAACAAATATCATAAGTAAAAATTAACCGAAGTTTCTTCGGCGCAATAGAGTCTTGTGTTTTTATTGTTATTATTATCATTATTATTATTATTATTATTATTATTGATTATTATTATTATTATTATTATTATTATTATTTATTATTATTATTATTGTTTGTGCATGCGGAAAAAGACCTTTGAAAACATTTATTGAAAATAATGGCAGAATTTACAGAATTGATTTCATACAAAAGCAAGTCATTAGAGAAACTGAGTGAATTTTGTATAAAATCAATTTTGTAAATTATGTCCTTATTTTGAATAAAATATTATTATTATTATTATTATTATTATTATTATTATTATTATTATTATTATTATTATTATTATTATTATTATAAGGATGGCTTTTCTTAGCCACTTAAAATTCCAGTTATTCCTGGAGTACTTCCAAATGGCGGCAGGAAGGATCCATGCCTATTCTAGTATGTTTATTATAACTTAGATATTTTGTACTGAATACTCCTTCCTGCAGACATAATGATAATTGGCAATTATTTGGCTCCTCCTCTTCTTTGTGTGCTTATTGTTTCCGAGGGAGCGTCAAAACCTGTCAGAACCAGAGGGCAGTTGAGCCAGTCTTGAGTATGATCCAGTCTTCAGTATGAGCCAGTATAACCCATAACCCAGTCTTCATTTGAGCCAGTCTTCAGTTGAGCGATTCATTGATAAGTCAGATGCCTATTTACGGATCTGCTGTTACTACTCTGAGTCCAGGGTCCCGGTGACTCCATATTTTGGACGGCGCATTTTGCGGCCACCTGGATGTCCTCTGGCCCCACGAGTTCTAGTTCATTACTGTCTCAGACTTCACCTAACCTCAGCGTCAGTCATTTCTTGCTCTGGTGGACTATGGTGGGTACTAAATATAGACTTAATGGTAACTGTAGTCATCTCTCAGAGCCTTAGTTGTTGCCATTTATTAACTCTCCTGCCTGAAATTGGTGAAGCACAATTTTATTTACGTAACATTTTTTAATATTGAATGATTTTTCTTCCCCTTGCAGTGGGTCTGAACCTTGCTGAAGGTTATTCTTTATAATATTGTAGATAGTGAGTGGTAAGCAGAGATTTTTTTTTTTCGTTGTCATAAAAACAGTTAAAATACACAATATAAGAATATCATCTTTGTATAAATGGTAACTTATATTGGTGTTATATCATTTCAGGATAGATATATTCAGCATTGTTGATAAGATTATCTGGCTAAGTTTTTCCTGACCTTGAAGTGGCCACAGTTTATTTTTGCTCGTGTGTAAATGCTTCTTGTAATAATATTTTTCTTATACTTCAATTGATATTAAAATGCCAAACCTTTACCATTCATATACATTTTATTTCTAATACAGGTATGGAAGAAAAGCTGATCCTTGAAGGGGAAGAGCATTGGGTTATGCCCTTGATAATTTCACGTTATTAATTATTAATGAAAAAACTTTAAATTTTCCAAATGTATAAATGAACTTCCTTTCAACCATCTATAACAACGTGATTATACAATTTTCAGCTAACCACTCATAGGTCTTGAAGCATTTTATTGCTGCATATACATTTTGTTTATGGCTATCAGAGAAATAGTTGAGATAACACGCCTGGTATAATTCAAAACATACAATTTCTCATGATGAACATTTGGGTCGGTATTCGAATACCAAAAGTAAACATTTCTTTGTTTGTTAAATGCAAGGATATCCTAACGTTCATTTTGTTGAATAAGATATAGGGCTTACTGTGATTTTCTACAGGGGTTTAATCGATTATAATAATTCCAGTAACTGATTGACTTATACATACAGGTTTAACTAAAATCTAGTTACTCCTGGAATTGCATTATTGCAATGCAACTGATAATAAAATGTTAAGCCATTTGGTGAGATCTTTCAAAGAATCAGCTTTATGATGCAAATTAAAAGAAATTTTAATCGAATGTCCGCAAGTATATGTCTGAGTTAATCATATCTTCCGAAATGGAGTGTATTTATTATGGTGAAGTGATCTCTGAATCGTATTGCGAGGGATATACAGCAGATCTGGGCAAAGACGGGATTGCGTTCAACTTCCTCAAGCGGAAACTCTTCCGAATTGATACCGAGCCTATGTTTAAGAGCTCTGCTTCCGATGAAGAACTAAATTTGGGCATAGAATTCTCTCTCTTCTCTCTCTCTCTCTCTCTCTCTCTCTCTCTCTCTCTCTCTCTCTCTCTCTCTCTCCTCGATGCATTAGTTATTCCTTGTTTTCTGGTATTTGAGCTTTTCCTTGTAAATTTATGGGAACTTTTTTTCCATTGCGGCAAAAGTAAAATAAGATTGGTTAACATTAGTATTCTTATTTTTGCTTTCAAGGATTAAGGTTAAACCACAAAATATTATTTTTTTCATTAGTAAGTATATAGGAGTTTGTAACACTTTTCGACTTTAATTTTTTTTTATTGTCCCACAGTGACCTTCATATTGTTGGAAAAGCGTCACCTGGGAATGGAATGGAAGCTTACAGGAGGAACTAAAACCAGTGGAGAATTTTCCGAGTTTTAAGATTTAAACCACAAATACTTTATTTTGTTTTCAGTAGCATGAGATGTCTTAATGTCCATTACCTATATTAAGAAGCACTCTTCCTATTTTATTAAGAAGCACTCTTCCTATTTTAGATATTTTGATGGCAATTCTTATCAGTATGGTGATACTATCGGACATTAAAGAAAGACAGAAACTCCAAACAATAAATAGAAGTCGGGAAGATGAAATAAGGAAAATTATTTGATAAATTAATGTTTCATATCTTTTTACATCAGTGTCTCACAGTTTCAACAGAGAGGCAGATATACAAGGAACCACTTTCAACTCTGAAACGTTTTAGCGGAGCTTTGTTATGAAGTGGTTCCATAATGTTTTCTCCTCATTTGAAGATTTGGGTTGATTCACAAGGCGACCTGTTTCTTTAATTAATGTCTGATAGTATCACCATATACTGATAAGAATTGCCATCAAAATATCTAAACAATATGGGGCTCTTAGGATAGATGCAATTAATAGCATGGAGAGAGATGATTTGTTAGTCCGTAGGGCTTACGAGAGATCCTCACCGCAGTGAAAACTCGATGTTGGAAATTCATTTAGCTTATCATTTCTTAGTATCCAGAAATTTGCCTGAGTATCTTTCCTTAGTCAGTAGCTCATGCATTCGTTTACTGTCACTTCATCAATTTGTTTGTGAGATTAATTAAGGTCCATTTCGTTTTTTTATAAGATTTTCTGTATTTATTACCTTAAGATGTTAAAAATCACCAAAACCTGTGGCACGCGGAGGGGACCATTTGATATGCAAATATTTGGAATCTCAAAATTTATTTTTCAGTTTTTCAAAAGTACTGTGGTAGACAGCACTATGGAGGTTGTATAGCCATAAACTTTGCCTGATTTGCATAGAAAGTTTCTCTTCAGTACCTGGATAATTTCTTAGAGTCTGATGATGATTTTCTCCCGTTTTGTTATTCGGAAATAAAGTTTAATTTTAATATTTCTTTTAAAATATAACTGAGTTTCTTCTCAAGAGTTTTGGATAAACCAAGTCCTCAATTTAGACAAAACAGGACTATGAATTTGCGGGCTTCATAAAAATCATAGTTTCGCTTTTTCGAGTAATAAGTACATTAACAGTAATATTCCTTGTATTTGGTGAGAGAAAAAGATTTTAGAGACGACGTGGTCTCTCGAGGTCACATAATCTCATCAAATGAATCCATTAACATCTGAATACGTTATTGCATATGGAAGAGGTCGTCAGTAAACATTTCATGTCTCTAGGCGTAAAGGTGCCACATTTCTTTTTAAGAATGCAATTCATCTTGGACAATTAACTGAATTATACCTCTTTCCATTATTATATTCACTGTCGGTCATAATAATAATAATAATAATAATAATAATAATAATAATAATAATAATAATAATAATAATAATAATAATAATAATAATAATAATAACATTGAATACAATGGCAGAATTTACAGAGTTGATCTTAAACAGAATTCCCTCAGTTCTTCTAATTACTTGTTTCTCTGGCACACTGGTATGACTAAACAACTGTCCGATGTTCATCATGCTTTCGGGACGACGGGGATCAAAAACAGGTTAAGAGTCGTCAACGGGTACTCAAGTGTGTCACGTAGGTCGGAAGCAGGTCGTAGACGTCAGGGATCAGTCCGTATTTCTTGTGTTTCTCTCGTGTTTCTTAGACATCTACATGTTTCGGCCATATCGTTTGGCCATCCCATCCCGAGGATGGCCTAACGGGGTGGGCGAAACATGTGGACGTCCTTAAGAAACCTGAAAGAAGCATAAGGAATACAGATTGACCCCTGACAACTACGGCCGGTTCCCGAGCTACGTGACACACTTGAATACCCGTTGCCAACTCAGCCTGTCCCTGACCCGCCGTCTTCGATAACACCAGCCCGAAATTCCTTTTGATGACCTACAATATGATGAACATCGGTCAGTTGTTTAGTCATACCAGTGTGCCAGAGAAGCAAGTCATTAGAAGAATTGAAGGAATTCTGTACAAGATCAGTTCTGTAAATTCTGCCATTGCATTCCATAAAACATGTTTGATAGAAGGTCTGTTTCCAGCATACACAGGTATCCGGGCATACAGACCCCACAAGACAGCAACACCTCGGCTTGCGAAGGTTCAGGAGGTGCCGCCTACAGTAGGAACTAAATAATAATAATAATAATAATAATATAATAATAATAATAATAATAAAATAATACTAATAATAATAATAATAAAGGATTTTCTAAAAGTCCAATTAAGAAATTACCGTGTAAGGGATAAACCAACATATCAGAGCAATATTCAATAAATATGTTTTCGATATACATCAGATGAGGGGTTTCATTAATGTAGCAGAGAACAGAAAACAATTACCATTTAACGAACTAAAACAGGCACATAACCATATCATAATACCCTTATAGACACTCAGAGTTCGCAACAGAAAACTCGAAAAATTCGATAAAAAAAGAGGATTAAAAATCATATTCACCTGGAATTGTTGGCCATCAGCCAGAGACATGAAAATAGTTGTAAAAGCATTGGCATTGTCGGGTGAATAGATCGGTCTTCAATCTTCGGGGGATGAATTATTTTGCCTAACCCTGTTGGCATCAAATTACATTACTTACAAATAGCTAAATGTGAAATGGCTGACAATTATTTAAGTGACTTGGATGAATGCAGTATATATTAATTTTTTTTTTTTGTTTCCCCTTTTTTTTTGTTTTTTTGTTTCATAATTTTGTTAATAATCGATTAAACAGGCCCCTTTGTTTACAATTACAAAAGAATGTAAGGTTGGCATGGTGAGTTTTTGAGAGAGGTAATTATGGTATATTAAAATTAAAATATAAACCAGTCATAATTACAAAAATCACTGACATAATGAGAAAAACATATATGCAGTAAACGTAAATACAAAACATGTTAACATAAATGTTTACTTATGGTTTATCAAAGTTTCACATTGGCTTTTACTACTACTACTACTACTACTACTACTACTACTACTACTACTACTACTAATAATAATAATAATAATAATAATAATAATAATAATAATAATAATGGCGCCGTGGAGGAGTGGGGCTGGTCAGTCGTTGGATGGGTGACCGCTCTCCTCGGCGTTGATTCCTTGGGAAAGGATCTTTACCATAATATCCTCAGTCTACTCAGCTGTAAATGAGTACCTATCCCTGATGGGGTAGAGTCCAGATATGGGTTAAATAGCAAAACTCAGCAATAATGGAAAGAAATGAAGGAATAAACGACAACGACGTAAATGGAACCTCTGGCAACAGAGGAGCTTCGTCCGGCAACCAGGTATTCAACCCAATTGAAGAGGAAGACGGTCAGGTACTTGGAGGTCGTCATCCAGCAACTGATCACCACAACGACAGTAATCAACAGCCTGAGATTGGAGCTACAGAAGCAAAAAGGAAGAAATGGACAAGAGAAGAAAATAAGGAAATATGGAGATGCTACATCAGAAGCAACCCGACGAAGAGAGGATATAGAAGAAGATTGGGCCAACACCTGGAATGAGAGGAATAACACCCCCCAAACAGAGCAGAGGCTGGCAGACCAAGTAAGGAACATAAAGAAAAAGAACTGGCTCTCCCCAACAGAAAGAGAAGAACTTGAAAGGGAAATGCCACACGACAACGAATTACACGAAGACGAACTGAGAGATGATGCCACAGAAGACGACAAGGAGGATGAGGTATCAAACACGACACACGAAGAAACACCGACGAAGTAACAGAGAGGACGGAATGGGTAAAAAAGATTAGACAATGGATGGAGCCAGATACAGAGAGAACAAAGATCCCCTCCATGAAAGCCTACAACACCAAGAAATTAAGGGAGAAAACAAGTGAGGTCAATGAAATAATGGGCATAATACACACCACCAGTATCACAGAAACAAATAACTTGGCATATGCAGGAGCAAGATTAGTAGCAGAACTGATGGGGATTCGAACACCAACACCACCAGCACAACCAACACAACAGAAACCAAAACAGCAACCTCCTTGGAAAAGGCGCCTGGAAAAGCAAATCATGGTGATGAGATCTGACTTGAGTAAACTGAAAGAGATGGCAGAAAAAAGGCTAAGAAGCAAGAAAACAAGGGAGGAACTCAACGAGAAATACAAAGTACAAGAGAGGGGACTAAACAACACAATAGAAGATGTAAAAAAGAGGCTTAAGGCCAAAGCACATAAGATCCAACGGTACATGAACAGGAATAAGGGATACCAACAGAAAAAACTATTCGGAACCAACCAGAAAAGACTATACAGCCAACTGAGAGGGGAAGACAACCACCCAGAAAGTCCTGAAGCCGAACCAAGTAAGAGACTCTGGGAAAACATATGGAAAAATCCGGTATCACACAACAAACATGCAACATGGCTCCAGGAAGTCAAGGAAGAAGAAACAGGGAGAATAAAACAAAGATTCACAGATCACGACAGACACAGTCAGACACCAACTAAAGAAAATGCCAAACTGGAAAGCCCCAGGTCCCGATGAAGTCCATGGATACTGGCTTAAAAACTTCAAGGCCCTACACCCATGAATAGCAGAACAACTCCAGCATTGTATCTCAAATCACCATGCGCCCAAATGGATGACCACAGGAAGAACATCCTTAGTACAAAAAGACAAGAGTAAGGGAAATATAGCCAGTAACTACAGGCCTATCACCTGCCTACCAATAATGTGGAAGTTACTAACAGGTATCATCAGTGAAAGGCTATACAATTA
>NC_087220.1:21321887-21324387 GCF_015104395.2 Macrobrachium nipponense | reverse complement strand
TTGGCTGATTTTTTGAGCGGCGCTGCCATTTCCTCGTGTATGGATGATTAAGGGCATTAAGTGACCGCGGATTTTTCTGTCACCTCCCTCCATTCGTCGGTACATAGCATCACGTTTTATATATTTCGTGATCAAGTTATTCATATATATATATATATAAAATATATATATATATATATATATAGATATATATAGAATATATATATATATATATTATAAATAGTATATATATAATATATATATGTTATATATATAAATATATATATATATATATATATATGTGTGTGTGTGTGTGTGTGTGTGTGTGTGTGTGTGTGTGTGTGTGTGTACCTTCTATGTAAATAAGCAGGTAGATATGTTAACGTAAGCATGCATTACATGGCATGTATTATTTTAAAACGAAGTCACATCTGATTAAAAGCAATAGCTGAACAGTGGGCTCGTTGATGTCCACTCTCAGGATTAACCTTATCCTTGAGGAGGTTAATCCTGAAAATGTACCTTTTTGGATTAGGATTAAATGCCTCTTTTGGCAAGATGGGAAACGTGTCAACGCTGCTAATTGTAGGAAAGTCTCAACCTTTCGTAGCTAGAGTATAGAGGTCGCTGCTAACCTACTGATCATGTAAGGTTGTATTGTCACCAGGACTGAGTAATAATGCAAAATTTCAAATCCATCGGACTGAGGGAACAAGTCAAAAATTGAGTTACAAGATTTGATCTCAACAGACAGACAGACAGACAGACAGACAGACAGACGTGGAAGTCAGTTTAAATAAAAGCATAAAAGCGATAATTTATCAGCAATTAAATCCTGTGTTACCTCTTAGAAAAATCGCCACTTTATTATCACTTATTAAACATATAAGGCTTTTCATCACCTAGCTTCATATGCATGGAGGATAATACTAAAATACAGATAGTCGTAATAAATTTTAAGTTCGGAAACAGCATTTTCATGAGAAGTTATTGTTGGCCTAATATTAATATTACACTTTTCAACAACTTTTCACTTAGAACGGATTTGTCTATGCATTATTATAGGAACTGCCAAAGTGTTCATCACACCATACCTAGACAACCCTAATGGGGGATAGTGAGCCCTATTTATTGACGGAAGAATGCCGGGTTACAATCATTAAATCTTCAGACTCGTTGAAAGCACTTACATTTGCTTCTGCGCTATATTTCTACCCTTCTTGTTCGTTATGTTCACTTTATAACTGCCTTTGGCTAATGCATTATTCACTACATCTCAATGTATTGCAGCTTCTCTGAGAATATTGCACTTAATGTTAAATGCTATCTTATCTGGCACTGTGCGTATGAATATTTGAAGTATTCAAAGACAATTATCACTTACATATTGACAGAACTTTTTATTCTAATTTACCTGAAGTTTCTGTGGCATTTTTTAAAAAATTGTTGCCGACCACTGTCATAGATTCAAGTCATTCACACCATCTGCTCCAAAATGTTTAAAGCGTAGGTGAAGTCTATCCATTAAAGCCAAACTTCTTACATAAATTGATGGTAGACTTGTGCAAAAGTTGCCAGGGATTATATTTTTTCGTTCAAATTCTTTTTTTATGCTCAAAATAATGGATAGTTTCAGTTTTAATCTAACAACAATATGAGATGTAATGTCACAGTCAAACAAATCATTATTTTGGACTATTTTTCATACCATCTAAATAATTTGAAGTTTCATCCATGATGTAAAATATTGTTAACTGAAGGGACTTCTAAACTCAAGAAAGGGAAATTGCTTTCCAAATATGATGTTCCAGGATTATTTCTTTGTGTTCCCTACATAAAGCCTCTATAAAAAGTACAAGTAAAGCCAAACGCACTGACAGGGTAAGATAGATTGAATAACCTAAAGTGTCTATATTTTTTAAAATTAAAAAAGTCGCAATATCCATATTCATTTATCTTAATGTACACAGAATACATTTTCGATAAACGTAACAACTCTGCACCTTCATGCAGGTATAACTGACTTGAAAACTTGATGTCAACTGTCAACAATAGACATAATTTATCTACTTGGTTATTTAAAAGCCAATCAGAAAATCCATTCCTTTGATATCGTGATATATTCATGAGTTAAAATTCAGTTCCTTTAATGAAAGGAAAGCATTAAATTCAGATCTCGTCTGACTTCACAAAAGTTGCATGACTATTCATCAAGCGATTTGTGTAATCATACTGGCCTGTAAATGCTAATATAAATTTCATTCCTCATCAAATATAATATTGTATGGACAGGAGAGAGAGAGAGAGAGAGAGAGAGAGAGGAGAGAGAGAGAGAGAGAGAGAGAGAGAGAGAGAGAGAGAGAGAGAGAGAGAGAGAGATTCTTCATTCATCGTTTCCTGAGGAGAAATGATGCTAAAGAATAAAAGAAGACAAGTCAACACTATATTCAACAGATTCTTCAAACATCTTGCTTTATAACTGTAAAATTGATTTTCATGTTTTCAATCGAAAGGGAATCAG
>NC_087220.1:21302229-21321387 GCF_015104395.2 Macrobrachium nipponense | reverse complement strand
TTTCTTACTCTTTCTTTTCCTTTTGTTATATGTAAGTTTAAGGCAACAAACAGAACTGATTTACAGAGTCCGTTACATAAGTTAAAATTTACCTCTACCGCTTGGTTTTTAAACACCTCTCTCTCTCTCTCTCTCTCTCTCTCTCTCTCTCTCAGACTAAGATATTTTTTTTTTTTTCCTGGAATTTGTCTAATCCCTTTTCCAACGTTACAGAAAAATGCAACGTTTTGTGGAATTGCCTTTGGATAAAGAATAGGATGGTAGTTATTTCTGTAATCCATATTCAAAGCATTCAGTGATGTTATGTAGTTTATACACTCAACAGCATAAATAGAAGCAAATATTGATCTTTAATTAAACAAGGGAGTTTATAGATCACATCGGAGTACATTTGAATATATATATATATATATATATATATATATATATATATATATATATATATATATATATATATATATATATATATATATATATACTTCGTTCTGATTTTAATTAATATCTCTACGGAGTATGGAGGTCTCATTTTCCCTTTGCCTTAGTAGGGATTTATTTCATTCGCATCAATTACACTTCAATGAAGACCAGCTACATCAAAGCTGAAAGCAAAAAATCTAGCATATAGAAATATTTGAATTAACAAAATTTCAGGGAATGAACCTTATTATTAGCCAGCATCTATAGAAGGAGACATCGTTTGAGCATCACTTTCCCCTTGTTAATTAATGGCAGCGAACACATATACATCAGAATTCGCAATAAATTGTCATTCAGTAATATTCTCGTACCCAGATGTCGTCTGGGTACGTGATGTGTGTATTGTTTTGCCTTTGTTGTAGATGATTTATTGAACCTTTATTTCCCGTCTTCGTTGTTCAGTTTCTCACTCTTGTTATCTGAAGGTAAACATTTTGAATCTTTAAAAAATTCTTTCTTCTATTTGACAGCTTCGCACAATCCATTTAAAAGATATCTAAAACTGTAGAGTCTCTCTCTCTCTCTCTCTCTCGTCTCTCTCTCGTCTCATCTCTCTCTCTCTCTCTCTCTCTCTCTGTGTGAGTGAGTATTCGTGTGATCATCTGTCAACAATTCTTCTCCACACAGATGAAGAAACTGCGCTCTCTCTCTTTTTCTCGCACAGAAATTGCCGTCATAAGAGAGAGCATATCATATTTTTGGTGATAGATGCAAGACTTGGATGCGACCAAGTTATTATCGCGTCCCTCTGATGTCAAGTCTTTGTCGTCAGGATATTTCCTTTGTTGAAACAAAGTCAGGTCGGGAAATCGTAAGGAAATTCAAACTCAGTTGCAAATTCTTGGACGATGTCGCAAAATGAAACTGCCCGAAGCGTTAGTCTTGGAATTTTTAGTGATGATCCTGTACTCACTATTTTTGTTATTTGTAACTCTGGTTGATATTAAGCTCCTGCATTGCTTTCATAAGGAAATTATGAAAAGATAGTGTAGTCATTTCAAAATTGCACTTTGATGGCTATCTTGCTAGGTAGTGGATGAATATATAAAAATCATGATATATGTACTTCACTGATATGTTACAATAACCATGATAGATATATGTATAATTGTACCTGTATATATATATATATATATATATATATATATATATGATATATGTATATATATATATATATATATATCTTATATATATATATATATATATATATACTATATATATATATATATATATATATATATATAATATATATATAGTAATATATCTCTTATAGATATATATTATTATATATATATATATATATATATATATTATATATAGATATATATATATATATATATATATATATATATTTATATATATATATATATATATATATATATATAGATATATATATTATATTTATATATATATATATATATATCTATATATATATATTATTTATATATATATATATATATATATATATATATATATATATATATTTATTTACTACTATATATATGTATTCAGTATATATATATATATATTATATATATATAATATATTATATATATATATATATATATATATATATATATATTATATATATATATTTATATATATATGTGTGTGTATAAACACACACACACACGCACACACGCACGCACACACAAACACACACACACACACACACACAATATATATATATATTATATATATATATATATATATATATATATATATATATATCTATATATATATATATATATATATATATATATATATATATATACAGAGAGAAGAGAGAGAGAGAGAGAGAGAGAGAGAGAGAGAGAGAGAGAGAGAGAGAGAGCTTGGGTGATGCCACGAGACAGCCAAGTGAACAAAAGCTGGATTTTCCAATAAGAAGCAATATCCAGCTAGCTAGGCATAACTAATTGCATAAAAGATAGTATTCCGACGTCTTAAAATAAAGCATCATTCATGATCTCCATAAACACAAAAGATTCACTATTTGTGTGAAATGATTCGCGTCTCAACGTTCCGGCGTCGTAATCTTTGAGGTAAAGACGTTAAAAATAATATATCTGCTTAAGTAAGTGTGTCAAAGCGAGACTTTTTTATGTATATACTTTTGAATTCTGCTCCATATCTCGCGATAACTTGTAATACTGTATTATTTGTTGAAGAATCATTTTACTTACACTTACTTTCGATAGTTCCTATTAAGGTGAGCTATGCCGTATTATTTTATTCAAATCATGTTGAGATGCACGTTTCTTAATGCTGTTTGTTTTTTAAGTGTTTTGCATCGTTTGCTGTCATCTATGTTGTCATCTTCGCTGCTTAGAGCAAGAATATGATTCATATCCTTCACATCGTTCTCTTCGATATGTGTAGCACTGTTCTCAAAGATAAGTCCCATATCCTGCTTGCTTTTATCCTTGAATGTGTGTTGAAAGTATTCCAACAAACAAACACGTTGAACCTCTCATGTAACTTGAGAGTCAGACATTATACATAAAATCTTCCACCAACCAACGATTAAGAAGACAATTGTCAGCTTGAGTGACGTAACAGCTGACCTGTGGATCTCTTGGTATAAATACCATTTTTCTGTAACTTTCCTCCTTCCTTACCTGCCTGAAGAGAGAGGCAGTTGGTCTCTGAAATTTACCATTCACTTTCTATGATTTGTCATTTTTGGGGGCACCTTTTATTATTAAAAGTTAAGTATATCTTAGTTTAACCAAGACCACTGAGTTGATTAACAGCTCTCCTAGGGCTGGCCCGAATGATTAGATATTTTTACGTTGTTAGGAACCAACAGGGTAGTACTTAGCAATGGAACCTACAGCTTATTGTGGGATGCGACCCACATTAAATAAGAAAAATGAATTTCTAATTACCAGAAATACTAAATATATATATACTCTAAATATATATATATATATATATATATATATATAATATATATATATATATATATTTAGTATTTTAATAGATTTATTATTGATGCTTTCCATTTTATTCTGTGACAATCGGTGCTAATGGCTGATGGTTATGCTTAATTAAGTGTTTCTTCGACGTCCGTTATTACACAAACCATTGTTAGTATGAAGAAAAGATTCTTAAATATGTTCCACAAAATCTCTCGGGTTTCGACAGAATTCCCCCGACATAAATGACCTCATCCCAGCAAATAATGACTTTTTTCAGAGAATACGAGTGCGAAAAATTTGACAGCATACAATTAACTCATTATCACCCATGCCATATAGATTCATTTTCCCTTACTGAAACAGAACATTCTTCATAGTTCCATCAGACTCTACCCTGGTAACCACTTAAGCGCCGAAAATAATGCAATTTTTACTCCGAAATCTCTACTTACAGAAAGAATATGTGCATTTTCTATAGTTTACTGAAGAGAAGAATTTGACTTGCCTTGTTGTGATATGAAGTTATTTGTATATCATTAGAAGTATAGAAATTTTCCTATTTTATAAAAACCGATTTAGTGCAATATGTAAATAGATTTCAACTTCTTAGTACCATTGCACTGAGTCGCGCTCTGGCGTTTTTATGCACAACACAAATATTTAAAGCATTGTCGATCACTGAAACTGATCAATACGTTTTTGTTTACAAACATGGAATAATAGACTATTATGGTGTCTGTTGTACTGAAGTTGGTCAAAATAAGATCAGAGACATAGTACATATTAGAATAAAAGAAGCAAGTATTCGAACCCACGTTTTTTCCTTTCCTAGCGTTACACCAGTGACCAGGTAAGCAGGACGCCAGATAACTTACATCAGTTAATTAGTTCCTGTAGCTGACCAGTGAAAGACATCACCTGATCGACAAGTGATGAACACGCAGACATCAAAATTAATTCGTGGATTGTTCCTAATGTTCACATACTTTCGATCATGCCCAAAAGCTGAGTATGAGCATTCTAAATGTGAACGAACTTTGCACTGTCACTGATGAAAAGAATGTAACGCCATCATGTCAACTGTTTGACGTATCCATTTTCCGATCTCTCGAACTGATCGTATTACAAACTAGGGAGCTATTAATTCATCAGCAATTTAATCAACTACAGAATTTATGTGCCTGTATAAATGTTGAAATACAAATACTTCCCCCGAATAGACTTAATACATATGAAAATGTGGGTCGGAGCAATTGGCAGATGATTAGGCTAATTGAAAAGAATAAGGTGGCATGGGTGGGTGAATGCCTATAATTCACTTATGACATACATATAAATTCCGTTTTTTGTCTTCATTCTGTAGGTTGAGTGGTACCCTGATAAAACTTATACAGATGCTTCGAAAGAGTTGGAAGAGACTGGTATCTCTGAACTGAAGGTTGAGTATTTATGTGATTGTTATGCCAACACTCCTTTGTGAACGAGATTTGGGGATGGCCAATATGAATGTGTTAAAAAATGTGGACACAGTACCATAAAAGCCCAAGATTTGGAACCTCAAAAAAAAAAAAAAAAAAAAAAAAAAAAAAACATAAAAAAAAAAAAAAAAAAAATGATGAAAATATGTAATAATAAAAGTGTGGATAATGCATTTAAACGATCCTTTATATGCTTTTCAAACTGTTTGGCCTTACTTTAAACTATATAATAAAGAATTTTCAAGTTGTAATTCAGGAATAAACGCAAGAAATATGTAATATTTCTTATAGTTTTTATTTGTATAGGCTTCTAGTCAATAATTCTCTGGAATGAGACGGGGGGATGGTATAAGTGGTGTTGTGGTTGTTTAGATTACCAATTTCTTATCCTAAAGAGGAAGAAAATGAGCGGAAAGGAAGTAACGTATATTTTAAGACTAAAGAAAAAATTATCAAAGCACCACAAGATACGGAAAATTGTGTCGACACTGTGTTTGTTTACCAAACCAACGGGAGTGCTGTGTGTGTGTGTGTGTGTGGTGTTTGTGTGTATGTGAGGTGTGTGCGCGCGTACGCGAGCTTGTGCGTGTGTTTGAGAGCATGAGAGTGTAGATTTATTGAAAAGTGAACACAATTTTTGTCACGAAAATTAGTATGTTCTGCTAAAATCGTGAGTTATGTGAACTAAAAAGGAAATTAAAAATCAGTCGAACTCTTGATATCAAGGGCTATCTATCAGCATCCATAATGGCGTAGCAACTTTGAAAAAAAATCACGAAATCTCTAATTGGAAATAATATATTTCCATTAGTTCCTGGATTAAAGGTAATTTACAAATGGTGCGTAATTTGGTTAGTTGAAAATAGGTGCGATTTATAGTACACTTATTGTGACGATATACAGCACTATATAACTTATGATCTTATCATAAAATTACTAATGGACACGGAGCAAGGATTAGTACTGAAATGCACAGCACATTTCTATTAATCTTATTAAAGCTTCTCAGTTTTTGCTTTTGAAATTTTCAAAACTACCAAAAGAGACGAATTTATAACTCACAAAAAGGAAAATGAACATCTAAAACTTAGGGATACCTAAATACCTTAAACTGCATCAAGGAAAAATATTCTAAAATGAAAATACAAAGGTTTTGAATTCTATTCAGAAGGTATGTAACACATACTTGAAAATTAAACATGCCGTATATGAGATCATAGTGAGCAGATATTAGCGTTTGTCGAGGAGGAATGTGCTGCACTCCGTATTTAGTTAATTTAATAATAAAAAAAATATATAAGGTTCTTGAAATAAAGGTTAATTGAATTTTGAGGAAATCCAGAAATTTTCTTGAAAGTGTCCTATAGCATTAACTAAAGAATTCAAGAATCTGCGTACATACATACATACACACATACATACAGATTGATAAATAGATGATAGATGGATAGAAACTGTACTGTAATAAATATCTGGAAGAAAAATATTATTTTGAATTTAATCCCACTTACGATGATCCGTGAAAAAGTAAAATTCGCTGAACTTTTAGACCATTTGCCTTTATATCCTCTGTGTTTCTGCGAAAGAAAGATCCGGAAGAAAAGAAACTTAGGCTAAGTTAAAGTAACTGCAGGAAAGGCACCATGAATCCGAAATGGATTTACATTGACTTCTCTCCTGAGGAACATAGAGTTGATTATATTCTTAAGGTTATTCTACATGGCTTAGTGAAATAATTTATACAGTTTCCATTAAACCCAAATTAAATAATCTTTCAAATGACAGAGGTATATATGATAGTCATGTCTTAAGAC
Source organism: Macrobrachium nipponense (assembly GCF_015104395.2). Lineage (NCBI taxonomy): Eukaryota > Metazoa > Arthropoda > Malacostraca > Decapoda > Palaemonidae > Macrobrachium > Macrobrachium nipponense. The sequence goes on along the minus strand of NC_087220.1, from coordinate 21,314,694 downwards.
TGTTTGGCCTCATCTGTATTAGATTAAGGATTCTTACAAAGAACAACTTACCGACCATGTGGTAAGATAATTAATTGTATACTCTGTCCAGATAACAGCTTTTGTTTTGGACCATTTTAGTTGCATTTCTACTATTATAAGAGCTTATTGGTTTTTTTCTTATTTAATTTTAGAAAGCAATCATCATTAAAATGAACTAGTCCTTTTAAAAAAAATTTAAAATTAAAATGAACTAGTCCTTTTAAAAAGATTCTCTCTCTCTCTCTCTCTCTCGGTCTCTCTCTCGGTCTCATCTCTCCTCTCTATCTCTCTCTCTCTCTCTCTCTCTCCACTTTTCTTTAAATTACCTCTTAACCGTTTACCATGAATATATATGCCTGGAGATTACAGATTGCAATACAACAATGACAAAATCTGAACCCTGAACGGTCAGTGAAAAACATGTTACAGTGGATGTTAGTTATTGCTTCTGAATTTATTTAAAGGTCTCTTTACTTACTTAAGTGTCTTCAAGACCCCACACGAAAACGCAAAAATGAATTTCAAAGCATTTTGCATATATATATATATATATATATATGATATATATTATATATATATATATATTATATATATATAGATATATATATATATATATATATAGGGATAAAATCCACAATGAAGTAAATTCCTCTTGTAGTTTAAAATATATAGTTCTTGTATAGGATTAGAGCTTTCGACCATCAACTGTGGTCTTGTTCACTAAAGTGTGATATGTCACCTCAAGGAACTAACAAGTAAGAGCACAAACATTTGAAAAAACAACGGTTAGGAAACAGCTAGTTCATATTATGAATGATCAGGCGGTTGAGCCCTCGTTCTTTCCAGAATTCGTCTTGATCTTCGTGGGGGAATGTTTCTATTGTCAACTGCTTGTTCTATGGTGGGTGGGTGGTTTGTTGGAGAAAATGACTGAGTGGAGTAAACAGGAGAGGAAGCCAGCATCGTTATTGGCACATATATTTCTAAAGTTTGAAATTTTCCCTTTCCTACATATCTCTTCACAAATAGCTGTATTTTCTGTAATGCCAGTATTTCCTGCAAAGTCTCGTTTAATGAAATTAACGCCCCTTCTACTACTCGTCTCAAAGTCCGGTCGTTACATGCAAAAACAAACCCTTGGTAACGTTTAAAATTTATTGCGTGGTTTTTCTCCCAATAAATTTTAAAGGTACCAAGTTGTTTTTGCATGTAACGACCGGACTTTGAGACGAGTAGTAGAAGGGGCCTTCTTAAAAACTATTTAAATCAAAACCACCATTGAATACAGCAGTTTCTGTAGGGAAAACAAGCTTCTTAAGTATTATTTCTATTGTTTCCTTAAGGGGCACGTTTGTAAACAACGACTCAACATCAAAAACTGACCATGAACGCATTACTAATCTTGTTCAAGAATTTCAGGAATGAATTTGGCGGAATTCTGAAGTGTAAACTGGTTGTTTGTAAGGTTACTAAGGAGAGGAACTAAGAATTTGGCTATGGGGTAATTCGGTGAATATAAGACCGCTAAAATTGGTCTGAGTGGTATATTAGGCTTATGGACCTTTGGAAGACCATATAAAACACTGAAAGCTGAACCAGAACTATACAGTGACTGATATGACTGTTCACATAACATACCCTTCTCTTTCAACTGCTTCAATGTACGGTTATTTTATCTTCTGCTTTAAAGATTAGGCTATACTGAGATTCACCTACTTCAACAAACTTACTAGAGTCTGATAAAACATGTTTAATGTTTTGGATATAGTCACAACGGTTAAGAATAGCAACCCCCCTGCCCTTGTCTGGCCTACAAACTATAATATCACCATTCTTAGAAAGTTTCTTAAGTATCATAAAGTCTCCTTGTTTTAAGAATGGAAACAGTTAGTGGTTGTCAACGACGAAAATACTTTGTGTGATATAGTCTGAATAGTTTGCTGGGCTGTCTTTAAATTTGTATGTGCAGGAAGATTAGGTCTGTTCTAAATAAGAACATTAGGACATTTTCGTCAAGTACAACAGAAGTTCACAAACGTAAGCTTTTAAATTTAATTTAGGTATTAACCAGCCAAGATTCCTTTCTCCAAAAGATGTTGTTTTTAACTACTCTGATTACGTGCTTTCAAAAAAAGAATTCATGCTTTCTTTAGGCCTTGACTTCTGCCTACCAAATTTCAAGCCTAATTTCTATCAATTTTTTCTACCCTTTGAACGTTTTTATTCATTGCATCCGTAATCTTCCTGTACATACAAATTTAAAGGCAGCCCAGCAAACTATTCAGACTATATCACACAAAGTATTTTCATCGTTGACACCACTGAGTGGTTTCCATTCCTGTTCATAAAACTCAGTTTAATCACCAGCTAGGTGCGGCTGCCCTTTACACCAACCAGATATATTCTAAGTTTAATCTGCCACAGCATGTATCACCGACATCTCCAAACTCAGAAAAGGCTTCAACCTGAAGCAACACAAACCTTTCAAACCTTTTACTGTTAATTTCCATTTCAGCTTTGAATGACCTCATAGGTCCCAGTGCTTGACCCTTGGCCTAAATTCTATATTCAACTCAACTTTATACAGATTGTCATAAGTTTTTTTTTAATATCGTTCCTACGTAGTCGGTGATCTTGTCCATGCCATATATCATAAAAAATAATGGAAAAATAATCTGCTGATACTATCCTGCTTTATTAGTTGCATAATATTTTAAAAGATGCCCCTGCATTTTATTGTATTTGAGAGAATTTTGGTACTTTTAAAGCACAAATGCGATTTCTATATAACGTAGCTTGGGATAAGCATACTCACAGTTTATCACTGAGCCTTATTCAATAAAATCATATAATTAGTTTCGACTTTTCTTTGACTAATTGGATTTACTGGCTGCCGTCTAATACTGAATCAAAGTAATGTTTACTGATCTCGAAAGCTCAAAGGTTGGGAAAATAAATGAAGCATCCCTGAGGGCAAAATCGAGAAAAGGGGAAAAGTTTCAACCCATTTGGGGTAACATCAGAAAGAAATCAACAGATTTTAATTAAATTGTTCATCCGGTAATGAACTAAAATGTTGTACTGCTAATGGATTAGTATTCGGTAAAGGATTCTCCTCGCTGCTGGGAGCCTTTACATCATCAGAATATTATTATAATTTGACAGTAGAATTTTTTAGTTATTACATGAATAAACATTCTGTTTCTCTCTCTCTCTCTCCTCTCTCTCTCTCTCTCTCTCTCTCTCTCTCTCTCTCTCCTCTCTCTGCCTCTTTTTTTATCCCGAAAAACTCTCAATAATCAATATTTTCTAAATTTTATTTGCATTAACTCTCTCACTCCTTTTTTCTGATCTAAACGAATCTCATTTTTATTAGCTCTCTCTCTCTTCTTCTCTAGCTTCGCTACATATATATTATATTTATATATAATATATATACTATATCTATATTATATCTAATATATATATATATTATATATATAGATATATTATATACATATATATATATATATATAACCTTATAATATATTATCTATATATATATATATATATAATATATATATATATATATAGCTATTGGTAACGTGCTTCACATATATAAATCTATCACTCACAATGGGACCGAACCCCGGTCGGTCTTTCGAGTGAGAGTCCAGGGCGTTAGCAATTTTATCGCAAAGGTCACATAGTTTTGAACCTAAGTACTACGTACCTGAGTGTTTCCCGGCAGGCGTCCAGCTTCTTACATCCCAGCGAATTTTACCGAACCTCCCGACCCCTTACAACACAGAAATAAATTTTCTCTCCAAGTTTGTCCTATGGATTTTTTTTGGATAGTGGTAGGTGGCAGTAGACATATTAGACCGGCAGCCCGGACCATTGAGATACAACGAACGAGATACCGACTGTAACCCCTACCGGTATTTAGGAGTAGACTTGTAAACTGTGAAACTGACCGTCTGCCGAAAATATATGGGTGGCTTACTTAACAAGCACCACTAATTGCTCGTTAGATTTTGGGTCTAGATCCAATATATGATATCAGATGAAACTAATATATAATATATCTACAGACTCTACTGATTATAGAATGACCAGTGACAGACATTTTGGAGAGTGGGGGTTCCCCCTGACAGACGCACTGAAAAGGAGGGGTTAATTGGATCTAGATCCAACTTAGGAGATACCGAGTAAAATTTACACTACAATAGCACTGCACATCCTAGAATACTGTGGTGGTAATGACAGACGTTTTAGTGGTGGTTCCCCACCCCCTGACAGACGCCCTACAACGAGTGGGGAGGGGGAGGCAGGATCTGCATCCAATATTGGAGATACCAAGTAAAATTTGTACTACAATTGCACTGCACATCCTAGAATGCTGTGATGGTAATGCCAGAAATTTTAGTGGGTTGGTTCCCCGATGACAGACACCCCACAACGAGTGGGGAGGGGGAGGGGGAGACAGGATCTGCATCTAACATAGAGATACCAAGTAAAAGCTGTACTACAATAGTTCTGCACATCCTAGAGTACTGTGGTGGTAATACCAGACATTTTAGTGGGTAGTTACCCCTTGAGAGACACCCCACAACGAGTGGGGGGGAAAGGGGGAAGGGGAGGGGGAGACAGGATCTCCATCCAAAATCGGAGACACCAAGTAAAATTTGTACTACAATAGCACTTGCACATCCTAGAATGCTGTGATGGTAATACCAGTCATATTAGTGGGTGGTTACCCCCTGACAGACACCTCACAATGAGTGGGGGAGAGGGAGGGGGAGACAGGAACTGCATCCGACATTGGAGATACCAAGTAAAATTTGGTACTACAATAGCACTTCATATCCTAGAATGCTGTGAATGGTAATGACAGACATTTTAGTGGGTGGTTTCCCCCTTGACAGACACACCCTAATAGGTAGGCAGGGGGAGGGGCAAGCCTGATAATGAATGTCTAGATTAGTATAGTGGGCTACTATTGACCCGTATTATACATTATCGTGATATATTTAATAAATATTTTTATCCTTTCTATATCCTTTGTATTTATCTAACACAGTGTTTCCCAACCTTTGACACTTTGAGGAACCCCTGAGACAATTTTCCTCATCCCAAGGAACCCCAATACACACACACACACACACACACACACGCACACACACGCACACACGCACACACACGCACACACACACACCACACACATATATATATATATATATATATTATATATATATATATATATATATATATATATATATATATATATATGTAAGCATTGTATTAATTACCTTTAGTAAAAACAGAGGGAAAAAATCTCGCACGATATGTTACGATAAAATCAATTATAGGACTATGATTTCTCACGCCATGTTTAACGAAATATATACTTGTAAATAACAAAAATAATTAAATAAAAACATGAATTCTTACGGAACACCTGGCGATCGTTCACGGAACCCTAAGGTTCCACGGAATCCCGGTTGACGATGGCTGATCTAACACAAAAATAATTTATTTGTTTCATATAAATAACAGTCATCTGAGGCCCATAATAATCAGTCATATTATTATTTTGTCAAGCAAGCAACTGACTTCAATTATAGTAGATAGCCCGGGGCTAGCTGGCTACAGGGGTAAGTCGGCATACTCACATGACTTTAAAGTTTTACCAATAGGATGACTCTAATACATATACTGTGTAATTGCCACGTGGTTCCTCAATTACCAGCAAAATTCTATAGATATAGAACGTAGGAGCTCGAATTTATGAGACAATTTTTTATTTTGATGGTAGTAAGTAAATATTTTAATCTTTCTGTTATTTGCTATAACATCTATACATTCATAAAGATTAGTTTTCAATGATGGCATAGTTTTCCTTATGGTTTAAAGATACTATAGCATTAAAATTATTAATTCAAGGCTTCTGGTGTGGACTGGTAGTCGTTTTTGTGTACCAAATGAAATGGTAGGGATGGGCAAGTTGGCTCAAAATAAATGGGGTAAGTTGGCACACGTTATTTGATAACAATAGTAAGCCTATTTATTTATATAATTTACGTTTTGTTTCTGGATTTTTGGAAGGATAATGAGATTAGTGCCCTATCATTTCCTCCACATTGTTCTCACAAGTTGCAGCCCCTGGATTTTAGTGTTTATAGACATCTGAAGAAATGTGTTAACAGGGCATGTGATTCGTGGATGACTGGTAATCCAGGATCAAGTATGCCCATCTGTGACATTCCTGGTAAAGTTTCCTCGGCTTTACCGCTAGCTCTCACTTATTCTGATGTTTTCAATTGGTTTTGGATTGATGGAATTTCAACTTTGAATTACAGACTATCTCAAGATTTTGATTTTACGGGTGGTTATGTAACAGATTGAGAGATGTCCGAAAAGACACATGGGCTTCAGATCAGTCATCAGCGTGATACAGAGTTTAAGAACTGCTCTTGTTGATCCTGAAGAAAGCTCAGCTGAAGAAAGCCTGTGTTTGGTAAACCAGGAGAAGTGTGGGTCCAGTGCAGGGCACGTAACATGTGGGAGCATGAAGACTATTATTTGACACCTGCCACAATCACAACTAGATGATGATCTGAAGTAATACTAATGCCTTATATTTTGTATTTTGGAAATTCAGAGGGTATTTTTGCTATTTTGATTTAAATGCAATGTAGTAATTTTCTTTTAATTATCAATGTGCCAACTTACCCCATAATGTGTGTCAACTTACCCCGTGGGGCAAATGCCACGAAAAGTTATTTTTTTGTAAAGCTTATTGTTATCTTATGTTGAAAGCAAACAACAATTATTTTGCTCTGTGATAAAGACGAATGTTAATATTTTTCAATGGTGGTAAGAATTTTGCAAAATGTTTGTTTTATATTCGCAATAACCAAAATTGTAAAAAGTGTGCCAACTAGCTACGGTCTCCCCTACTCGCTTTAGCTTTGTTTACGATATGAAAATTAATGTAGCGGTAGTTGGAAGACTGACACTATAAAGTAGCATATAAGTTCTTATCATTATTAGAGTTATTGCTGTAAAATGTACTATGTACATAACATTTGTTAAAATAGAGTTTCGCACCCATTAAATAGATAGTTATACATATGTAATATATACGCTATAGTCAGGGTACAAATCATAATAATTGTGCTACAGCCTACTCGGTTTGCTTTATCGAAGCAGAACTATATTCTTTTGGTTTCAACTGACTTTCATGCTGATGAAATCATGGATACATTTTTGTATTATCAGTTTTATGAATGAATATTGTTGTTACTATGGTCGATTTTTTTCGGCTGGTGTAAAATTCGTCAGACATAATACACCTGGCTGAGGAAGGACACAGAGGATCTCTGTTTTTTAAACAATATCTCTACACACCAAGTTATTTCGAACATTTCCATTCTCTCAAGAAGATTATGAATAAATACAAGAGCAAACTAGACCCCCCCCAAAAAAAATCACCTTGCATTAATGTAAAGAAAACAAGAGAAATGAAAATTAGGGTTGCGATTTGTCAATTTTTTCTATCGTTAATGTTTAATGAGTCAGTGTTTAGCGAATTGTTAGGGTTTAGTGAGTATGCGTTTAGTGAATGTTTATGAGTAAGTGTTTGATGAATGTTTAGGGTTTAGTGACTGTTTAATGTGTCAGTATTCAGCGAATGTTTACTGAGTCTTTAGGGTTTAGTGAATGGTTTGTGAATGTTATTGAATGTTTATTGTGTAAGTATTCAGTGAATGTTTTGTCTTAAGGGTTTTAGTAAATGTTTAGTGAATGTTAAGTGAACGTTTAGTGAATGTCTTGTGAATGGTAGTGTTTAGTGAATATTTAGTGTGTAAGTATTCAGTGAGTGTTTAGGGTTTTAGTGTAAGTTTTGCGAATTTTAAGTGAGCGTTTAGTGAATGTCTTGTGAATGTTAGTGTTTAGCAAATGTTTAGTATGTAAGTGTTTTTTAAGTTTTTAATGAGTGGATGTTCATTCACTGTTTAGTATTTTAAGTATTTAGGGTTTGGTGGGGGGTAAGCTATTTAGTATTTAATGAGTGCTTGGGTTTAGTGAATGTTTAGTGTTAATTAATGTTTAGGGTTAAGTGAGTTTTTGTGTAGTAAATGTTACTGAGTGTTTGGGGTATAATGAATATTTAGTAAATTTAGTATTTCAAGTGTTTAGTGAGCATTTAGTGTATAGTGAATGCCTAGTGAGTGTTGGGTATTCAGAGTGTTTTGTGTTATTGAGAGTGTGTGTGAGTGTATGTTAAGTGTGTGTGTGTGTGTGTGTGTATAGTGAATGTATGCAAGTGTGAGTGCTTACTGAGTAAGTGCATTGTGAGTGTTGGTGGTTAGTGATTGTACATTACTGTTTAGTTAGTGCTTCGCTACCATATGCAAAGAAAGTCCTTTATTTACACAGGAACCATTTATGATTGACACTGCTTAGATCCAAGAGCAGATGCTTAGGCCTGACCACAATGGTTGGAGTGTTTAGGTGTGTTTTCGTAAGGTAATTTTTCTCTGTGAAATTGGGTCGAATAATAATAATAATAATAATAATAATAATAATAATAATAATAATAATAATAATAATAATAAAGATTAAAAAAAAGTAATAGTAATAAAATATAGTACTAAGAGCTGGACCGAGACCTTTCAATATGGCCTTCCGAAGTCACTCTCGGCAGGGAGATCGCTACTCCAGTGATTGACGCCCTATGCCTTGCACACAGCTGACATATTTGCACATCGGTTGTCAAATTTTTTATGACTGTTGGAGACGCATTATAAATCATATTAACAATGGTAAATGCATTGAACAGGGACTGAGGATGTAATATGATGTTAGTGCTTGTCTACTAGATATAATGAACAAATAAAGAAGGAAATATTACTAGGGAGAAAATTAGCCGAATAATGGTCGTCAAAGCCAGCATCGATAGAATATATTGAAACACATTACATAGGCTGCCTGTGGTGCGTGCCGACGGGAAGTTAAGAGACAAACGCACTCGGCTGGCTTTAAACATCAAACTGTGTATAATTTTTTTATTTAAGTTTAGATTTTCTTCCCTGAATATATATGGTACCTGATACTTGGTGATAGTGTACAGATCAATTTGAGTGAGGCAGCCGAAAATAAGTGGACTATTAGATAACTGACATATTATAGGCCAACTTAATTTGGGAGTCAGGAGCTCCAAGTTGCTATGATCTTCAACTTCGGGAGGGGGAATAAAATGGGGCAAAATGTTTTAATCTTTATAGTTAGCTTATCCTGAACAATTCATTCACATTTCCGTTTCCAGTAATTATTTGTGTTGTGATACATCATCTCTTTGTGAATGTGCGGGTGTTAAAACGGCTCTTTTGGTCTTAATATCAATCGAATTCCCATATCCGATAAAAATTTCATTTCATCCACACGAACCAACAGCAACTAAGAACAATTCATTTATGGTAAGACACGTTGGGCTACGAACCTCGACATGGCTGCAGTGTCCTAACTATAGGCAAGAAAAGAAAATGACCAAAGACGCTATTAAAGCGAGAATACTTATCTTTTTTTAGAGGAACTGAGAGTGGCATACCATTATGACTGGTTTAATTATTCAATAATGGCTCAGCACACATACTTGTAGCTGTTGCCAATTGTGACCCCCTCCCATTCAGATAAAATACTTTGTGTGAAGTAATAAACTCCAAACCAAAGATAGTGCTAATATTTAGATATAGTATACATATATATATATATATATATATATATATATATATATATATATATATATATATATATATATATGTGCGTGTGTGTGTGTGTGTGTGAAACTATAGAAAGTAGACCAAGCCTAGGAAGTCTCACAAATATATTTATATAGATGTGATGGAATTAATGAAGTGGAAATATTCCATACTTCAATAGGAATTTAAAAAAATAACTCCAGCAGTAATTCTATCCTGAAACATCACAATATTCTTGAATTTTTTGTCTTTTACATTTTATCAGGCTCACGATTTTCAGATACTTACCATATTTCAAATATTAATATTGCCTATGATAGATTTTGAAATTTTTCAAGGTGTCCCGCCTCTCCCTTCCAATCGTAGGTTATGTCTGTGAAAGGGTAACCACCCACTAAAATGTCTGGCATTACCATCACAGCATTCTAGGGTATGAAGTGCTATTGTAGTACAAATTTTACTTTATATCTCCAATGTTGGATGCAGATCCTGGCTCCCCCTCCCCCTTAACCCCCCACTCGTTGTGGGGTGCCTGTCAGGGGGTAACTACCCACTAAAATATCTGTCATTACCACTGCAGTATCCTAGGAAGTGCCAGTGCTATTGTAGTACAAATTTTACTTGGTACTATGATGTTGGATGGAGATCCTGTCTCCCCCTCCCCTTCCCCCTTCCTCCCCCACTCGTTGTGGGGTGTCTCTCAAGGGTTAACTACCCACTAAAATGTCCGGTATTACCAACACAGTACTCTAAGATGTGCAGAACTATTGTATTACAGCTTTTACTTAGTATCTCTATGTTAGATGCAGATCCTGTCTCCCCCTCCCCCTCCCCACTCGTTGTGGGGTGTCTGTCAGGGGGAAACCACCTACTAAAATATCTGTCATTACCACCGCAGTACTCTGAGATGTGCAGTGCAATTGTAGTACAATTTTACTTGGTATCTCCAATGTTGGATGCAGATCCTCCGCCTTCCCCTCCCCACTCGTTGTGGGGCGTCTGTCAGGGGGTAACCACCCACTAAAACGTCTGTCATTACCACCACAGTATTCTAGGATGTGCAGTGCTATTGTAGTGTAAATTTTACTCGGTATCTCCTAAGTTGGATCTAGATCCAATTAATCCCCCCTTTTCAGTGCGTCTGTCAGGGGGAACCCACCCTCCAAAATGTCTGTCACTGGTCATTCTATAATCAGTAGAGTCTGCAGATATATTATATATTAGTTTCATCTGGTATCTCATATTTATTGGAATCTAAGACCCAAAATCTAACGAGCAATTAGTGGTGCTTGTTAAGTAAGCCACCCAATATATTTTCGGCAGACGGTCAGTTTCACAGTTTACAAGTCTACTCCTAAATACCGTAGGGGTTACAGTCGGTATCTCGTTCGTTGTATCTCAACGGTCCGGGCTGCCGCTCTATATTCATTAGCCCTCAGAAGACAGAGAGAAAAAAAAAGACACTGATATTGATCCAATATATTTTCATTGAATTTAGTTTCTGTTTAAAAAGTCTTTAAATCAACCTTGACTGCAGCGATATATACAGTTGCAATATGATGGTATTTTTCATTAAATAAGAAAATGCATCACCGAGCTCAAATAATTACATAATATTTGTCTCTGAGAACATATCAAGTTAAATAGATTAGCATCAATTGGATATTTTATATTATAAACTTTCATGATGGGAGAAGGAACTCGGAACAATAAGAGTTAAAGAAAGGCTGCTAAACTCCAATGATACATTGCTACAGCTAGGGAAATGGTTGGTCAGAGCTATGCAAATCTAACTTTAACATACCATTACTGATTTCATATAAAGTAGCTATGCATCTATCGTGGTCTGTGATACTACAACACTTAAAACATTTTCACATTGCTTAATATGCACTATTCTTCTTTTACTTTGCATGTCAAATATCAAATGTCTGTAAGATATGACGTGCATGATGCGGGTCCAACAATGTGTCAGACAGAAATGCAGATAAGTTTCCGTTTCCTCGTTGCCTTCCGTTTCCTCAGATATTCGTTTTCATAAAACGGTCTGTTTTGTTTAAGTTTTTTCTTTTTTTATTTTTTTGCAATATATATTCACTTTAATCTGTCTATTTCATTATTATTTTTTTTTGTTTGTTGTTCAAAAAAAGAATCTATCCTGTGCAGTTAAACCCTCTATTGCTTCGTACTGTGAATATATGGAATATATTTTGAATCATTAGCAGTAAATGTCAGTATTGATAATGGCAGCCCTCATGAGGGTGGAACGATGTTAATCTGCTCCACATGAAAGAGAATCATCCAGTTATTCTCATATCGTCCTCCTCTCTTTACCACTAAGCACAGAATAGGCGTTCAAAATCAAAATGGTGAGTTTTTATTATATGAAGTAAACGTCATTGATATTCCAATATTTTTTTTTTTCAATAATAATGTTTAGAAATAACTTTGGAACATAATCGCAGGTGGCTAAATCCTCCTTCGGTGCTCAAACATGTCTGAATGAGTCGTTTTCCAAACTACTATGGGTTTCACAGACAGTGCAAGCACGTTTTTGGGCAATAACTCTGTAACGAACACTCGTATCAGTACGAGATTTTGTTATAGTGTATTAAACCCAGTGCCGTAATTTATAAGAGATCACGAATCACTAATTGTAAAGAATAAAGACAATTATCTCTGTACCAAGAGGCAAAAA
>NC_087220.1:21284729-21297229 GCF_015104395.2 Macrobrachium nipponense | reverse complement strand
AGCCAGTACTCTCTCTCTCTCCCTCTCGCGATTTCTCGAAAAAGTCGAACAAGTTCAATTTCTCTCCCGCTGTTTCACATTTACCTTATTCTTAACATTAGATTATGCTTTTGTGAATTCTGAATATACATTACTTAAACATCTCTAAGCTAATCTTCATATAGGAATCTGAACATATTACACACACTTTAGAACATCTCATACAATTCCTGAGGGAAGCTACGCTTTGCGAAAGCAACAGCATAAGATTTATATATATATATATATATATATATATATATATATATATATATATATATATATATATATATAATTATATTATATATATATATATATATATATATAGTATATATATATATATATATATATATATATATATATATATATATATATATATATATATATATATATATAAAGGGGCCAAATTTGTGTTTTGTTTACACTGGGTGGCTTGGTTTTACTTACCACTAACCACCAAGCAGAAATAATAAGAATTAACACTATGTACTCCAGATAAGAGTTGAATAGATTATATGATTTTTGCTTACTAACAGTGTGTTTCCCGGTATCCTGGATCTAGGTTAGCCTAGGCCTAGTCGTCACCCAAGTTAGGTGGAATAGGCTGGCTTACCTGATTATCAATATCTCCATACTTTCTTATAGGTCTAGTTTAATACTATGATGCCTGCAGGGGCTTTCCTTCATGTCTGAAGTACCCATTGGTTTTCGATCAGTTCTCTTCCCGAGCGTGGAATGGTTTCCTCTATTTCATGCACAATGCAAAAGCTCTCTTCTATCCCTCTTTGAATATAATTGTTCGCTGAACAAGATGATATAGTATACTCTTATATAAAAAAAGATCACAGAAAAAAAGGCACATTAATCTTCCCACTTTTATAGCGTGTTAAGTACAAACCTATTGGGGATTGCCGTGGAAATCTAAACAAAAGAACTCTAAATATCGTAAAGAATAAGACCTCCCAAAGAAATGTTAATCCTAGATAACGACCCCCGAGAATCCTTGGGTGTCATATCTAGGAAAGACCCAAACTATTTTGTTTTAATTGCCACCATTAATGAATGTGATTTTTTTCCTTGCAAAATTGTGACTTTTTCGGAGACTTTTTCTTGTGTTTATTACCGGCTACTTCCCCCAACATCCCAATAAAGATCAGAACCATATGAGGACAACAGGTGTTAGCTGTGAGGACTGAAACCATATAAACATGGAATCCTCCTCCCTTTATTATCCCTGAAACAGTCTCTTTTAGCCAAAGGGTGAAGCCCCTGAGGTTAGTTCTGCCAAAGAGGACCAGTTCGCGCCTCCCCAAGATCGATGAAAAATCACTGGTTCTGTATCATCAGTTACTGCCACCGTGTGAGGTCTGTGGTGGGAGGTTGAACCCATCCTATTCTTTGGAAGCTTGAATTTCAAGTCAATGGTCCCGTGGGCGTGTTCCATATTATTGTTTATTGTTGAAGGACATTCAAAAGCCATACTCTGCAGGTGTCCCCAGTACGAAACACCGTACTGGAGTTCAGAATTTTCACTAATATTATCATCAGTAGTATAGTAGAAGTTTAACAAAATAGTAGAGGACCCTGCCATTGGCCCTGTGACCATTTTTCCTGAAAAAATTTTTGAAGGTTGTTTATTGGTTATGGGGCCAAAATAAACAAAATAAGCCCCCATCTCACTCTCGAAAGTTTGGGCTAACTCGACTAGGCGGCGAAATTCCAATATGGCCGCCAAAGAGATTCTTCAGTCGTCCTAAGTTTTGTTCTGTCACAGCTACTGATGAATTCTTGGTGTCTAAATGTAGGTTTTGAAGGTGTCAAGGAAAGCAACCAGACTATTAGAATACATATATGACAACATTTCTTTCACTGTAATAAGATATTACTGATATCAGGGATTAAAATTGATTAATGAATATGTCGTTTTGGTATATAATTCTTCTTGTCATTCTTTTCTATTCTGAAATTACTTCAAACATGAAAAAATGGAAACTAGTCCTTTTATTTCATTTCTAAATCCTCATGTGGACAGGTTCTGTTCTGATCGATGTCGAATCTAGCCCATGCATCAGACGTTGAACAAGTCCGTCTTCAGTTTCATCTTGAATGAAGCAACGTTGTCCAACGATCTGATCTCTTGAGGCAGCCTATTGATCAATCTACTATGCATTACAGCTGCCGCATACAACTGTTTTTTGCCTGATCAACAAACCAATTTGCAGCCCTCTAGCCTCAGTACTCTTTAAGATCTGAGGGCGGACAGATAAAAGTGTGGACGGAGGAACAAAGCCTGCACAATAGTTTTCTTTTCAGAAAACTAAAAGGAGGAGACTTGGCCACACCAGAAACTATTTGTTCAAGGAAAGACTCTGAACGGTATATGTCAGTCACAGAATTAACAGCAGAATATGGTTTGCCTCCTAAAGAAGAGGAAACTACATTAAAAAACTTCACTTAATTAACCTAATGAAATATTCTGTAGTCAGTCTAATAAACCAAATGTTCAAGGCGTTTCAATGATAAAATAAAAAGGGCCGTCTTAGCCAGAACTCAGAAGCTTTTTTCACATTTCCACGATGTTTAATTTTAACGAAAGGTCGAATTGCATATACAGAGAACTTTTTGTTGTTGTTGTTGTTGTTGTTGTTGTTGTTGTCTATCTATCATATTACTGAGACAATCGTCCCTTTTTATTTATACGAATAGGGGTCAGGAATGGAATGAAGAGTGTATGTTGTCTGAATATAACAAATTATTCGTTAATAGCAATCAAATGACTCAGCAAAGAACATTAATAATAGAGATAAAAGGCTGCTATGCTGAAAATGAGGGTATACCTGGAAGTCAAAATGACGTATGAAAAAGATAGTAATAATGGGGGGGGGGAAGCATGAAGTAATTAGTAGGTATTTTTATACAAATGTAACGGATGTAAGTAATACGAGAGAATCTGGCAGTCACGATCTTACGATGGACGGTAACATTAACACAAAAACCATTTTTTTTTTAACAAAACCTTACGTTTGATTTACTTCTGTGTTTGCTTTGTCTTCTTTACAATGTTTTTTTCAGCCTCAATAAATGTGCTTGACCATAACTTATTGGATCAGTAATTATATGCCGGACAATTGGTATCTACAGAGTCTTTAAACATGTCATTTAATGTAATAAAAATCCTGGTTTATGAACTAATTATCTAGTCTAGGAGTATGAAGGTTTCAGCCTTCTAGGAATCAGAATGGAGGACTTTAAATCCCTTTTCATTTTCAGGACACACATTTTTCACAAGGTATTATGGGAAATCAATTACATCTCCTTACCTATACCAGTAAGCATATTCATATTTGCGTTTGTCTGTAAATTAAAGGAAAACCACATAACCACTCTCAAGTATAGTACAGTAATGATATTTGATGATAAACATAAATTCCAAAACCTTGCTTAAATTTTCTGCCTTATTTGACAATGGAGGACTGAATGAGATCTCAGCATATGAGAGAGAGAGAGAGAGAGAGAGAGAGAGAGAGAGAGAGAGAGAGAGAGAGAGAGAGAGAGAATATTTTCATTCCAGTAATTCTAAAACATTATTCCTTTTCCTTCTTCCCTGTTCATGTTTCTCTTTTGTTCTGTACATCTAAGGCATAAAGAAGCTGATAGCAAACGAGGCAATGACGGGTCACTGTACCTCCCCCATAATGATCTAATGACCAAATATGGACGTCATAATGGAGTGGATATGGCTCCCTCGGCTCACGTGAACCTGAGTAAGGAACTCAGTGGCTACTGGTAACTCCAAAGGTAAACCTATGCACTCCTCGAAAATATCCCCCAACTCAAAGGGAATTTAAGGTCACGCACCATGAAAAACAATTAATATATTGCAGGAGCAATATATGATTAAGATGTGGATTAGCAAATACCCTTACAGTCAGAAGGCTTGAAGAAAATAATGAAAAACAATTGTAGAGCAATAGGTTGGGGTTCATTTCTGGATGAGGGGGAGAGAAGGAACAAATATTAAGAACGTCCTCCAACTTGGTGATGAAATTTCGATATCTCTCTCTCTCTCTCTCTCTCTCTCTCTCTCTCTCTCTCTCCTGCTCCTGCTCCTGCTCCTGCTCCTCCTCCTCCTCCTGCTCGTGCTCCTCCTCCTCCTCCTATAAGTAATAAGAGGATCTACACTCAAGTTGACGATAAATTACCTTCTCGCCTTCCATGACACGCAATGCATTTTAAGGTCCTTTTCTTCAATATTCCAGGAAATATTCTCGCCTTTCACTACGGAGGTTTCAGCGCATATCATTTTTCTTTTTTTGTAGTACATAATAAGAAAAATTTTAATCTGATAATACATTTACCATATAATACGAAAAAAGAATTTTTAATCTGATAATGCAAATGCCTATAAAAATATTAGTAAACATGATTATTGCACTTAATGATACGAAATCAACATTATTATTGATTTCATCATTCATCGAATGCAAGCTTTTGAATAAACACCTTTCTCAGGAGATATTAATCTCTTTAAATTGCGTGACTGAGTATTCATTGGTGATTTCCCACGATTATTACTTCTAAAGATAATAACACATCTATATGTTTAACACAGATTTTACCTGATTAATATTTCCAAGAGACAGATAACTACGATTTACAAAAATTAAGCCACAAATATCACTCAATATGGAATTCACTATACCCCGGAAACTTACGGTCAAGGAGAATTAGAATTGATAAGTGCACCCCCCTCCCCCTCTTCCCATGACAGCCGAATGACCAAGGCGACTGCCTATCACTCTATCTAATAAACTGAAGGCGCTAGAATTTTAGTAAAAGATTTTGGCTGCCTTTGTTCTACCTTTAGTGAGAAGCAAATCATTCAGATACACGCATACACACAGACATACGCACACACATCAACACGCAATACACACACACCACACACACACACACACCCATTAAATATCTATATATACTAGATCTATTATATTACATAATTTAATATATAATATATATATACTATTATTATTATATCTGCTATATATCTGAATATACTATACTATTATATATCTATATATTATATTATATATATATATTAATATATATAAGTCATATCACATTATAAATCCGTTCCTGGATTTATAATGTACCGGCGTTCGCGCCCAAGTACAGGTAAATCTATTATCGAGAAAAAATTCCCCTTCGGCGTTAAGCATATATGAAAATATATTAATTCCGAGGTAGAGCGAATTAGATATTAAAGGACATTGTAGCTCGATATATATATATATATTATATATATATATATATATATATATATATATATATATATATATATATAAAACACACACACATATATATATATATATATATATATATATATATATATATATATATATATATATATATATATATATATATATATATATATATATATATATATATATATATATATATATATATATATATATATATATATATATATATATATATATTCACTGATGCGGAAAGAACGTCGAGGCCGACGATGTATTTCGTAGTCTTTTTTTTTTGTACCAGCCATAAAAGTATAAGCATCAAATACACTATTCAACTAATACTGTCATCACGCTCTCTTTCTCCCAACATTATTTGAAATATCGTTCATCAGAATTAGTTCCTGTTATTTTATTGTATTACAGAAAATAATTGAACTTTGTCGACGATTTTCGGATTTTAGTCTCTCGTCATGAGCAGAATTTCTTCAAATGCCAAAATTCCTATTACATTCCATTCAAGTCTTGATACAATCATGATTAAAATAACGATTTGTATGAAAAACAAATTTGACTTAAGTTATTTGAATGGATAATATCCATTAACCGGCCACGGCAAATTTAGGCGAATAGTCGGAAAGACAGTCAGGGAACAGGATGCTTGTACGGTTCCCGGCGGATATAGAACACGCACCTAATAAATGTAAAATATGAAATGCAAATATAGCCAAGTCATCAGGTGTGCAGTAAGAGAAGTATTGGTAAATAGTATATAAGGGTTTTCATCCGCTCTCATTATGGGCCTCCTCAGACCTTTTGATTTTATGCTGAATAATCAAAAATATAAATTAAAATTTACACCTTTCACTTACTTGATATCGTTCACTACAACTAAAGTTGCCATATAAATTACTTTTCGTATCCGAATATCGTAGCGAAATTTCAAGCGCTGATATTGAATGATAACTTCAAAAAATAACTCTCACTTTCACTGGCTGGATGAATCGCGATTCAATCAAATATTGCTCTTTATTCTTATCCACTTCCCTTTAAGTTCTTTGACATATGTCTCTGTTTTATCACTAACTGCAATGTTGAATGTTAATACTAATTATAGTTAATTTAGTACCAGTTATTGTTCATGGAATGTCTCCTAAAAGCACAATATATTTATCTAGAATTCGGAATATTGTTTCTTCACTAACACTAAAAAAATGTTTGATTTTTTAGCGAAAATGGGGAATTAGTATACATGTAACCATAATCTGAATTAATTTGAAAATTTTTAGCCTGATACACGTTAAAAGAGCACCAAATAATATTAAATGTAAAACAATAGTATGGCATGGACGAAAATTGGCGTTTTATACAAAATATTAATCGTAGTGTACGAAGAAGAGGTTCATGGAACTTCATTATTATTCTTACTGTTTTATCTATTTTATGAGATTGATGCTGTTAAGCCAAACGCTAATGCACTTCCGGCCAATCGGTGGTTGAGACAGTGAATAGAGGGACCTTCGGTGGTTGGGCAGCGAGATGAAGAGGTCCAGGAATTTGGGAGATGAAGTACAAGGTTCGATAGATGCTTCTGGAAGAAACCCCATATTTCCAATAGGGACTAATAGTCAGAGACAAGAACGATAGGTTGCAGAAACAAAGCGGGACAGAAAGTAATTCAAAGCTAAAATATGGGTAAGGGCAGGGACCGAAACGACGTGGCAGACACCAACAATGTACACATGAGGTGTACTGATGGCACTAACAGCTGACGGACTTATCAATATTACAGGTGTTACTGATTCAGCCATTGCTCTATATATGAATAATGAACAGTCGGAAAGACACAGAGGGAAGAAAAAGCTTGTATGATTCCCGGAATAAGATTTGCAGCTCATAAAGGTAGAATTAAGAGCAAAAAAAAAAAAAAAAAAAAAAAAAAACACGCACACATAACGAATAGATCAGCAATTCAGTATCGTATAAGGAGAGCATGTGTTGCGCATTCACTCTTCATACACAGAACCTCTTCGGCTCTAAAATGAAAGAATGAAATCACTTGAAATTGAACCTTTGTTTCCATTAGGATGATATCAATCTCTACGGTTAACATTTCCATTTAAATAGCTTTTCGCATCTGCCGATTGTGAAGAAATTTCGGGATGTGAGATTGAACGCTAACTTCCCGAAATTGTTCTCACTTTCATCGATTTCATAATTCGCAGGACCTACAGAAATTCCCCTTCACTCTTCCTACCAAACCTCATATTCCTGATAGATATTTGACATCTTTATTAGCTTACTTCCAATTCATGAATCATTGTAACTCCAAGAATGAATACTAATACAAGACATATTCAATAAAGTGAGTAGAAGTTAAGATTCCATAGTACATCCCCCAAATGTTCATCATAATGTCTAAAATTTGTGTAATTTAACTGAACTGATCCACATCAATATGCTTGCTCATTCCCCTGCTAAAACGGGACCATTGGCTTTATATATGTCAACTGCGCAATATAGATGAGAAAAATATTTTTCAAAGCAGCCTTATTCGAAGTGTAAATGGGAGATTTTTATTACTCTCATGTTCTCCTTTTATGATATATTAATGATTCTTCATAACTTATAATAGTACGGAAAGCTTTAAAATTATATCTTACTAACAAATGTGAACGGTAGAACTCTTCACTTCTTGCGCACGCACATTTTTGCACACACACACATAGGTATGTATGCATGTATGGATTATGTATGTGTGTGTGCGTTTATTAATGTATGTTGTCCACACACGAACTTTGCATAAATTCTTACCTTAGCATATACGTTCTTTTGACAATGGAACACTGAACCATGTCTCTTTCATATTCAAGGGAGAAACTATATACCAGACAAACCACACTTTTCTGTCATGAAGACGGTCGCTTTTCGCATCTGCAGCCAATATGCAGATTCTGAATAATCAAATTTTCCTTTTGATATTTGTTCACGATGGGTTCTGTTTGATATCCCTTGAAACCTCCTCTGCATCGTACATTTTTTTCTGTGGGTAAGTGAATTCATCTTTATTGAAAATGTTTACTTTTTTCAGACGCTTGGGTATCATAGTTTCTCTCGGTTTAAAAAAAATCTAGCAAAGTAAATAATCTATATGAAATATCAGCTAAATCTGTCCAGAAAGAATGGTTAATGGTTTTAACTGTTATTTCTGTATCCTTCAAAGTCTCATCTTCATTTCCATCGATTATATGGAACTATCGTACCCTTTCTTTAATTTTCTTTTTTCTGTAGCCTATTTTTTCTAATGATGATTTAATTCACCAAAGGCAGACAAATTCAATGAGGCAATAAAATCAATATTTTCATATCATTCCTCCCAACATGATAACTCCGTTGCAATTTTCTCAGCTGGTTCAAAGTCAGATGCTGCCGTCGGCATTAGAGTGGCGTTTCCTGATGTGGAAAGATACGGGAGATTATCATCAGTTGCATCTATTCTAACAACGGATCTGCATGCAGTTTTAAAGGAATCAGAACTCGGAAGGGAAGTAGTTTTACTACATATGGAGACTCAAGAATTGTTCTTCAGTCTTTAGAATCTTAACCCTTCCCAGACGTTGATTTTAGAGCTATTTGAATGGAGAGATTTTAAATGGTTGTTGCTAGTGTAAAGATTTGAAGAAGCAAACTTTTGCTGGGTGCCTTCCCATGTTGGGGTGATTGGGAACGAGCAAGTTAACCAGCTTAGTAAATCAGCTGTCACTTCTCCCGAACCAAAGAGAGGCCTACTATCACATAGGGATAAATATCCTCAAATACGTAAAAAAATTAAAAAGCTTTATCATTCCCTCTGAAAAAGAGTATTACGTCATCAGTGTCTCTAAGTCAAATCCCTATTTGGCAAAGAGACAAGAAATTATGCTGTACAGACTAAGAATTAGACACAAAAGGCTTACTCGTGAATTCTTGATGTCAGGCGAAAACGCTCCGTTCTGTGAAGACTATTGTGCGTTGACTGTGGCACATTTGCTGATCACTTGCCCTAGTCTCTGGGGATCTGAGACACAGGTTCCTATCTCGTGGACGTGGCAGAGATGGATTTTTATCCTTGCTGCGATTCTCAGGGAGTATTGTGATATAGAACAGTTTATATATACTTGTTAGGAAGGCGGGCCTCCTCAACAAATTTAAATATTATACATATAACACAGTTGGTGTTCATATATACATAGATAATATATATAGACAGATATTATAAATATATATATATATATATAATATATATATATATATATATATATATCTATATATATATATATATATATATATATATATTATATATATATTATATATATATTATAGATATATAGATATATATATATATATATATATATATATATGTATATATATATATACATAATATATATATATATATATATATATATAGTATATATATATATATACACATATATATATATATATATATATATATATATATATTAATATACTATATATATATATATATATATAATATATATAAATATAGTATATATAATATATATATATATTGTAAATATCTGTCTATATATATTATCTATGTATATATGAACACCAACTGTGTTATATGGATAATAATTTAAAAATTTAAAATATAGATATATATATATATATATATATACATAATTATATAGAGATATATATATATACTGCCCCCCCCTCATATATATATATATATATTATATATATAGATATATCTATATAGATATATATCAATATATATATATATATATAGATATATATATCATATCTTATATATAATATATAATATCTATATATATATATATATATAATTATATATATATATAGTATATATATATACTATATAGATATATATATATATATATATATATATATATATATTATATATATATATATCTATATATATATATATATACTTATTATATAATATTAAATATATATATATATATATAATAATATATAAATATATAAATACCGCATATGAAACTCCTTTTAAAATTTATTTATTTATCTACTTTTTATTTCTTAAGTTAATTGATTACGCCGTCAATAACCTAGATTTTGTGAACCTAATTTTAGTAGCCGTAATCAAGCAGTTTTAATTACTATGTAACCATTTGCCCTCTATGAACAGGAAATCTATGATTTCATTTATTTTTTTCTCTGTAAACCTTAGTTAGTCCTTTAAACCAAAATCGTAATTCTGCCTCTAATAGAGGACGTATATCTCCTACGTATAACATTTATCCTGAACAATTACATTTCTCCCTCTTTTCCCAGAAACTTTACCTATTTTCTCTCATTTCTATTACTAGACAGAATACAGCAATGATGAAAGTTCTTCATTGATCAAATTCATTGAAGAAGTACTTGAACAAAGTAACTTTAACATCTCTGAAAACTGATATTACAATTTTACGTAAGTATAAGAGTATGAATTTCAGGAGACTCTTTATACAAAGTGGTCCATCTGCTTCAAAAGCATTATTATGTGTTGCAGAGGCGGCTGTCTCGTATTTCAGAAAATATTTGGCCATAAACGAATGCTGTGAATTTACAGAGAAGGTTAATGCTCTCTGGGTCTTAATGTTAAATTGATATAACGCAAATAGAGAGATGTCTGAAGAAAGGGTATTCCTATGGAGTCTCTTTGTAGGATGTAAAGGAAAATCAGAAAAAAGCTGAATAACAGAAAAACCTTAAGTGTTGGAATCGCAAGACAGATGCAAAAGGATACTAATAATTTTGGTATTAAGTGGCTGACAATAGTATGGATAATATAAAGCAAAACGTGATACAGGAGTGTACAATTATAATCATAACATTTCCAGATATAACATGGAATCGTATGGTCAGGGAATTTACTTGGAACTCTTTAGTTTATTCCTGATTTGGGCTAGGGTCCCAAAGACAAAAGACACGGCTGTGAATGGGCCTATTCATGTAAACCTCCTCTGGACACCTGGGAACTTGGGTAAAAATAAGATTAAATTGAAATGGAACTTTTCATCAAAGTTTCATATTTATTTCTATTCATTACAGACGAGAATAACGACTTAACGGCTTTCTCTTGATCTGAATGGAATTTATTTTGTGTGTGGTGAGCGGGCGTCGTAGGAGGGATGTTTTCGGTGCGAGTTAAAGTAAATTCGATAGCAGTAATGGCCATTTTGTAAAAGCATATTTAAATATAGGAAACAGTGAGAGAGAGAGAGAGAGAGAGAGAGAGAGAGAGAGAGAGAGAGCCCACAAGTAGAATGGGGTCAAAGGTTCAGGGGCAACAATTAGAGAAGCTATTATATTAGTCGCATTATATTAGTGAGGTTTTTAGATGCCAGGAAGGAGTGTACAGACAAGGTAGTACCTGGCTTGATATGAAAGTGGGTCTCACGTGAGGATGTACCACGATTACTATGATGTCTGTTGTACTTAGAGTGATGACATAAGTCATACAAATAAAAACAGAGGGAGGAGCAAGAAGCTTCATTAGATGTGGATTGAAGGAAAGAGGGATCAAATACTGGATCAACAGTAGACCCTTTGGTTCATTAGTGTTATTAATTTCAGGTAAAAGAATCTCACTGGAATTATGTAGAATACCCCAGCATCATACTTTTGTATAACCAACGATTTCTTTGGTGAGTAGTAATATCAGATTAAGTTGTTAGTAAATTAAACCGAAATTCTATCTCATGTTTAGACAGTGGGATACCTAAAGAGCTATTCATGTTTTCCCCCGTTTAACTGCAATATAATTGTAATAGTCGGTTCTCTATTTGTTATTAAGAAATTATTCACTCGATGTTAAAAAATCTTTTTATCCTGCATCATCTTCGATATCAGAATTATCATTGCAATAATTCTGGAGAAGCGATAAACGCTTGGTTGAAAACATCACATGTCACTCACTTTTCTAGAGAATGATCAAGGCAGAACGTTTTACCCTAAGTTTCAAGAGAAAAAAATAATTCCTATGTGGAACTGGCTTCAATTTTTGCAAAAAAAAAAAAAATCTAAAAATTGAAACAAATATAGCTATTTTTTTTTTATTTTCATGGTAAGTGTCATTTATTATGATGAAGATATAAATTTAGAGACACGAAAGTTTACAAATTCATTTTAACTTTTACATCAATTGTTCAATAAGCAAATTGATTAGTAAAAACACAAGAGGTAATAATAATA
>NC_087220.1:21257229-21277229 GCF_015104395.2 Macrobrachium nipponense | reverse complement strand
TTCACATAACTATCTCAATTTTCTCCACTAACTGATATGCAAAAGTCAGTCAAATAAGACATGTATTTTATATGATCTGCATACCTGAACAATACTATATTACGTCGAACTGTGTATAAATTAATTTTCGGGTGATGGTAATAAATAAAAAGGACTAAATATAAATCTTATACAGATCGTAAGTGTGAACAGTAAATTCAACAGATAATTTGAGGAACTATTGAAAGGAAACAAAAACTTGTAAACATAAAGAACAATGTTGGGTTGATTAATAAATTCCATACTGTATACAGGTTAAAGTAATCCAAGGTTATGAGTTTTGACGTGGAATCTTTATTGGAAATGTACCTATTGGCGGTCTGTTGGAATTTTGGTCTGATACATCAGAGTAGATATTTTGATATACCATTTTCCAAGAACACTAACAGAATTGATTAAAATATGTATAAAGGAATGTAATCTGGATTAAGATGGGAAAGATTCTTCTCAAAATTCTAATGCACTTCCTTCAAAAGTCAAATCAGGCAGAGAAATCTTAAACTTAAAATGAATTATTGGAGGAAATACAGCCACTACTGCTGATATACTCACTGCATACATTTGTAAAAAGTGTTTTTTATTATTATTGTTATTTATACACTCAGCTAATGAGGGTAAGTGTCAGGAATGAGCAATGAACTGTCTCATAATGACAGAGGATTGATGTGCCTCATCAATCACGTGTCGTCGTTCATTGTAACTGATGCCTAAACCGTGATCTTAAATAACTTGATAGCCGCTTTTATGTTCCAAAGACCGTAAAACAATTGCATTTTGGCGTGTCGAAATTTAGATATTTTAAGTCATTAATGCAACCTAAATATACATTTAATATTCATGAGATAATTATTTGACTTAGAGAATATTTTGATTTTGTTTTTGAAAAAAAAATGAGCTCAATATTCTGACCACATTGTGACGAAAAGAGAATAATAACGCCATCGTTTATTTACCTTCTGTTCTAAAAGTGACTGTTCTTTATACATACAAGAAGGCAAACACTTTTATTCAACCACGCAAATGTAACCGGATTGCATATGGGATGTTAATGAAAAGTTTGTGGAACTATTGCTAATTAGGTTTACGAATGATGAGTTATTTGCATTTGTTGTAACTCTAATGATTATTGAGATTTACTTTTTAGGGCATGGTTATTAGAGTAATTGCTATTTCTCTTAGTTGAAGCCAAAAAGAGAAAAAAAGGCATTAACAATGTCAACCTTCGAAGTTTTGGTTTTCTAATGAAAACAGTAAACGCATTTTACATAATAAGTCATGTAAGAGTGACTGCATTTCAGAAAGAGAATCAAAAATTTTACACAAGACTCAAAAATAAAATTTTTATCTAAACCGGCTTCAAGAACGCGGCCCTCCATCGGAACTCTCTCAAAATGGTTTTATTCATTTGTAAAAATAAAAGAGCCACCTACTGAAGATCTTTCACGCCTCTTAAATCTCCTCCCCCGAATTACGAAAACTTCTGCTGAGACGAATTCTGAGAAGGCAGCAGGGAGGGAGATCGCTCTCCATTTCTTGAAATCTCTCAACCATCACTCCATTGACTTTTCAATAATGACTTGAAGCGTCACCTCGTTAATATGATGGAGGGGAAGTGGAATGGTAAGAGAAAGAAAGACGATGCGTGCGTGTGTTTGTGTGTGTTAGGTATTAATTTATACACCTCACAACATCATCATCTAATGTTTTCTCAAAAGTTCTCATAAGTGGTAAAGTATTGGTTGGCTCTCTCTTCTCTCTTTCTTCTCTCTTCTCTCTCTCGAACCGGAGGAGAGGAGATGATATGAATGCATTCCCTAATGTCCTGGATCCCCCAGTGAGCCTAGTTGTTAGTCGGCAGTTGAGGGTCGCAGCTAAGGTGGAAGGAGACTTAGAGACCAACTCGAACGAAAAATGAAGCACCCAGTACGTTCGTTCATAACATCAAAATGGGAGGTAAATTTTCCCCTGATTATAAATACAACTAAAAAAACGAATAGAAACAAACCTGGTCAGTTAAACGAGGAAGCAATAGAAGGCGAGAGTCTTGTCCTCAGGGAGTAGCAAAGGCTAAAGCAAATTCATGGCGACTGAAAAGAACACGACTTCAAAGAGAATCGCAAATCCTGGACTCGTATTTGCCCTACAAGACGCCTAATCTCACTCTTGGAGTTTTATTGTCAATATTACTACTCGTCAACGAAGGCGTTTTTCGCCACCAATTTCCGATAATAGTCGAAAAAACAAATTTTCTAAGGTGAACTTAATTTTTCATAATTTACAGTTTATTTATACTTCACTTTATTAAGTTTCGTTTATCATTTTGGTTTTTGACAGAGACCTCACTAACTAAGTAATAATAATCTTAATTTCTTAGATTTAGATAAATTTAAGGTATTTCCTTTTAAGAAATTTTACATGATTGCCATGGAGCGACGACCCTAAGGTATCATGGTGTTGAAAAACATCGGTTTAGTTTTCATATGTTCATTTATTTTTTCAATATATTTTGCAATGACTATTGGGATCAAGCCTCCAAATCGCTCCTTTTTCGTACTGATATGGAATCCATATTGACACAATTTGGGACCTAAACTTAATCTAAGGTTCCTTAGATATAGAATTTGTTTATCAACTTATTTTTTTTTTCGTTGATGCACGTGTTTTGGACTTAATTTCATCTCTGAGAGTATAGCACTGGCATAAACATTTCTTGAGATCTCCTGACATGTCCTTTATTCTTAGTGCCACTTGAAGCTGTACACGAATAAGGTGGTGTGGAATTGATGATAAAATTATTATCATTACATCTTTTGTTTTTACTAATCATTTTGCTCATTGAACAATTCACCTACACGTTAAAATAAATTTGTACCTTTTCGTTTTTCTAATTTTATCTTCCAGCATAATAAATGGCACTTTATTCTTTTAACAAAAAATTAAAGTCAGTTTCAAATAGAAATTAATATTTTCCTTCGATGTCAGGGTGCCAGAAAACTTCCAATCATTAATTCATTCATTGAAACTTTGGGTAAATCGCTCTGCCTTGATTCATTTTCAAGAGAAGTGAGTGACATGCGGTGTTCTCAATCTAGCGTTATCACTTCTCCAGTGATTGGTGATTGGTATGATAATTCTAATATCGAAGATGATGCACGATAAAAATATATTAAATCATCGAGTGAATAATTTCTTGATAACAAATAAAGAACCGATTATTACACTTATATTACAGTCAAAAGGGGAAAAACATGACTTCCTTTTTAGGTAGTCCGCTGTCTAAACATGAAATAGAATTTCAGTTTAATTTACTAAAAGCTTAATCTGGAATTACTACTCCCTAAAGCAATCATTAATTATACAAACGTATGCTGCTTGTGTATTTTACATAATTCCAGTGAAATTCTTTTATCTGAAACTAAAAACATTAATGAACAAAACTCTACTGTTCATGCAGTATTCAATCCCTCTCTCCTTCAATCCATATCTCATGACGTTTCTTTGCACCTCTTCTGTTTTAATTCGTATGACTTCTGTCATCACTCTAAGTACAATAAGCATCCTAGTAATCATGATACTTCCTCATGTGAGTCCCACTTTCATATCACACCATGTAATATCTTGTCTATACACTTCTTCCTGTCATCTAAAAACCTCACATATCACTCTATGAATTAGCTTTTACATCAGCCATCCTCAACTCCCTCTACAATGCATCTCTGCATTCCAAATTAAGCTTTATCTGAGACAGGAATGTTTAATACAATCATCAAATTGTGGAACTGATATATAATGGTTACTCCAACTATTGTTCCCGATCCTTTACCCCCAGTTTCCTTGTAGATTCATATTCTCTCTCTCTCTCTTCCTCCATCTCTCTCTCATCTCTCTCTCGTCTTCTCTCTCTCGTCTCTCTCTCCTCTCTCTCTCACACGCACACGGTTTCCTGTTTTCAAGATATGCTGTCAAAAAATAGCCATTACTGGCTTCGAATTTACTTTTACTTACAGTGAAAACATCCCTCCCACGACGCCAACCCACCATACATAAAATAAATCCCATTCAGTTCAAGTGCAAGCTGTTATGTCGTTATTCTCGTCTGTAATGAATAGAAATATGTGAAAACTTTCATGAAAAGTCCCATTTCAGCTTGATCTTATTTTTACCCAAGTGCCCAGGTGTCCTATACCAGAAGAGGCTTAAATGAATGGTCCCATTCACAGCTGTATCTTGAGTCTTTGGGACCCTAGCCCTTATCAGAAATAAACTAAAGACTTCCAAGTAAATTCCCTGACGATTCCATGTTATATCTGGAAATGTGAATATAATTATACTCTCCTGTATCACGTTTTGCTTTATATACAGGGACAACTATTACTCTCTCGCATGTTACTTCGTAGCCTGTCTCGCATCTTTACATATTATCCATACTATTGTCAGCCACTTAATAAAAGCAAGATCATCAATATACCTTTGCATCTGCACTGTGATCCCAACAGCTAAAGGTTTTCTCTTATTCAGCCTTTTTTTCTGATTTTCCTTTACATCCTACAAAGAGACTTCATAAATTCTTAAACCTTCTCTCACTCGTCCCAATCTTGTGACATTCAAAATAGTTTCTTTTTTTCCCACTACATACAAGAATACGTATTCTTCAGTCATCTCTCTATTTGTATTATATAAATTCAGAATCAAGACCCAATAATCATTCATTCGATATCACATCGTTCATTTATGTTTAAATGTTTTCTGAAATACGAAGCAGACGTCTCTGCAACACAATAATGCTGTTGAAGCAGATGGACCACTTTGTATAAAAAACTTCCTCACATTCACATTCTTATCATACGTACGCAGGAACTGTAATGAGCATTATGTCAATATGCTATAGTTCGTTGCAATATTAACCTTCAGAGATGTTAAGGTTACTTTTTTCTGGTACTTCTTCGATGAACTCGATAAATGCTGAATTTCCTCAACGCTGTATTCTGTCTAGTAAGAGAAATGAGAGAAAATAAGTTATGTTGCGGGGCAAAGATGGCAGATGGAAGGGAGAAATATAATTGCAAAGGATAAATGTTATACGGAAGAGATATACATCTTCTATTAGAGGAAGAGTCATGATTTTGGATATTTAAAAATTAACAATGGTTAACAGAGGAAAGTAAAAAAGGTAACAAAGGGCAAATGGATACATAGTAATTAAAACTGATTGAGTACCTATGGCTACTAAAACTAGGTTCACAAAATCCAGGTCATTGACGCTGTAATAATTTAAATAAAATATCAAAAATAGATAAATAATAAAAAATTTAAAACGAGCTTCATATCCGTGAATATATATATATAAATAATATATATATAATATTAATATGATATATCTATATATAGATTATATATATATATCTCTATTATATATCTATCTATCTATATATATATATATATATTATATATATATAGTATATATATATATATATATATATATATATACTCATATATATAAAATATATATCTATACTATATCTATATATATAGATATATATATATATATATATCTATATATACATATATAGATATTATATTTCATAGATAGATATATAGATCTATATATATATATATACATATACTTATATATATATATATATATATATATATATATATATATATATATATATTATATATATATAATACTATAGTATATATATATATATATATATATATATATATATATAGTAGAGAGAGATCGAGAGAGAGAGAGAGAGGAGGAGAGAAGAGAGAAGAGAGAGAGAGAGAGAGACAGAGAGATATCTGTTTCATATACTATACTATATAAATATATGCACACCAACTGTATATGTATAGTATTTAAAATTTGTTGAGGCGGCCCGCCTCTATATCACAATACACCCCGGAGAATCGTAGCAAGGATAAAAATCCATCTCTCCCTCGTCCATAAGATGGGAACCTATATCTCAAATCCCCAAAGAATACGGCAAGTGATCAGCAAATATGTCATAATCAACGGAGCGTATTCGCCTGACATCAACAATTCAGGAGTAACCCTTTTGTGTCTAATTCTTAGACGGTACAGCATCACTTCTTGTCTCTTTGCCAAATAGAGATTTGACTAAGAGACACTGATGACGTAATACTGTGTTTTCTCATCTTTTTTTCAAAGTGAGTTATAAGCTTTTTGATTTTTTTGAAGTAGTTAAGGATATTCATCCTGTATGATAGTAGGCCTCTCCTTGGTTCCGGAGAAGTGAAAGCTGATTTACGAAGCTGGTCAACTTGCTTGTTCCCAATCACCCAAGGCACCCCCCAGCAAAAGTTTACTTCTTCACATCTTCTTTACACTTCTTTACTTATCTCTATTCAAATAGCTCTAAAATCAACATCTGGGAAGTGTTACGATTTTAAGGACTGAAGAACAATTCTTGAGTCACCATATATAGTAAAAAATATTTCCCCGCCTCCTAGTTTCAATTTTTTTTAAGCCCTTTAAACTTCATGCAGATCCGTTGTAGAAATAGATGCCACAGATGATAATCTCCGATAACTTTCCACATCAGGAAATACCACTCTAATGCTGACGCGAGCATCTGACTTTGAACCATCAGAGAAGATTGCAACGGAGTTATCATGTAGGGAGGATTATATAAAAATATGATTTTATTGCCTCATTTAATTTGTCTGCTTTTGTTAAACTGAAATATCTTTAGAAAAATAGGCTACTGATAAACAAAAATTAAAGTAATGGTAAAACAGTTCCATTTAATCAATGGAAATGAAGATGAAACTTTGAAGGATACAGAAAGATAAATACAAAAATAACAGATAAAGCCATTAAAATTATTTTCTAGAGAGATTTAATTGATATTTCTTGTAGATTATTTACTTGCTAGATTTTTTTAAACTGAGAAAAAACTATGATACCCAAACGTCTAAAAAAAAGTCAAAATTCGGTAGTTCCTAGTTTGATTCCCTGCTCTGCCAACTTGGCATCAGTGGATTTTTTTTTTCATGGTGATTAGAAACTAATTTTCTCGAGTAATTTGGTTCGGATCCCCCAATAAGCTGTAGGTCCCGTTCTTGCTAGGTAGCTAACCATTGGTTCCGAGCTACGTAGAAAAATATCTAATCCTTCGGGCCAGTCCTAGGAGAGCTGTAATGAGCTCAGGGGTCTGGTTAAACAAAGATAAAACCTAACTATATCAATAGTTTAATCTACTCTGATGCAAAAGTGGGCCGAATGAATCGTTATAATTTCATCAATACATTGTTATCTTTATTTTTCAATTACTGACATTTTACTCATTTACTCTTTAGTGTTGACTTTATTTCAAGAGGTAACTTTATTGAAGAGAAAGTGAAGGTTTCATGAAAAAAGTAGATATGATCCTAAGTCAGGAGCTTCAGGAATTTCCCCATGCACTTTTTTTTTTCAGAATGGGGGAAGACAAAAATCTGAGAAAGTGAAAGATAAAATAAATTGAATTTTGAATATCAAGGCTTCGTGAATCATCTCTTTAGCAAGGGATTTACTGACGTGCAAAATAAATTAATTCTTTTTACTCTCCTTTTGAATTATTCATGCAAAGAAGTTCTTATAAGGGCAATTCAGCATGAGTGAAAGATAAAAAATTATATATTTTATACTGACCTTTACATACCAGTCACCAATAACTGTAAAAATGGCAACTGAAAACATGGAAACAAAGTTGAAAGCTTTATATTTAACTCGATTGCATTTTAGATAGACATCGAAAAATACGTGTAATTTCATAAGGAAATTTTTGAAAAAAAAAAAAAAATCAGTTGGCTACTTTTTGCCAGAAACTCACGGTTGTTACCCAATTCATGGTCCTATAAGCCCAGTTTCATAGACGTGGCCAACGAGTTTGCAGACATCAATATTGTGCCATGGTAACTTACTAGTCAACAGGGCGTTCGTTTTCGTGACCAATTTAATAGTTATAGGTCAACGTTAAAATACGCAGATATAACTGATAAAATCCTGTCAGTTATAACAGAACATCAGTTTAAACGAATAAAGACTTTCAAAGAAAACTGTTTTGTTTCCTGTGATGTTCTTTGGATGATAATAGTGTGAAGGAGACCGTGCTCAAGCCGGATCTCAGACTATCTTGGCTTGGGATAAGGAGTCCGCCATTCACAATACATCCGTAAGTTAATATCATTTATGTGCTCATCGCAATGTAATATCTTTGAATGTATTTAGTAATGAGTGTGGTAATCTTGGTGTAGAACCTAGGATACTATTTGGTTATTTACTTTCCAATTCACTTTAAGCTGTACGATTCCTTGTGACTTGCAATGCTCTACTTATCACGAAGCGAGTCGTAAACTATAGATCAAAATATGTTTGATGTCTGATACACGACAGATTATGAAAATAAACCAACTCATCAGAAACATATCAGCGGCATTATTTCAATGCGTTCTGAAAATCCACAGCCAACTGATGGTCCATCGCACGAGAAAGGCCTTTCTTTCTTATTTTTCCAGCATTGAGAAGAGCTGATATTACACGTTTTTAAAAGTAAAGGGTTTAAAGTCATAAAAAATGAGTAACATGCAACTCATCAGTTTTTCTGGTAATAGTATTTAAACTTATCTTTTATAATGTCATAACCTCAATTTAATATTTGTGGATCACCGAGATCATCTACCTAAGGAAAAATGTTTTCAGTCATGGATAAAGATAGCCCGAAGGCAGTGGTCCGACTCTGAAGTTTCAGATTAAGCGGAAAAAAAATGATAGAAGTCGTTATGTGAAATGAAATGAGATGTAATCAGTATTTTTGCTAAATCTCATTCGCATCAAAACCTGTTTATTCCTAAATTTGTTTGAAACCTTATTTCTTCCAAGAAGGCTTAAAAAAAAAAAAAAAAAAAAAAAAAAAAAAAAAAAAAAAAAAAAAAAAAAAACAAAAAAAAAAAAAAAAAAAAAAAAAAAAAAAAAAAAAAAAAAGAGAGAGAGAGAATTCTGTGCCATCCGCACCACTGAAATGGTCACTCGGGAGGAAGCTAAAATAATTCAACAAAAAGCCAATCTTAACAACTTTCTATGCACTCTGCTTCAGGTTCTTTGAAACGGGGTTAATAATGGAAACAAAATACCTGTTATTAAGTACGCTAATCATTTGTTACACTTACAAGCAGAAAACAAGGAAGACCAGAATGAAAAGGTCACGCACTGAAAAATTATGATGAAGGCAGGCAACGATACTAAAGAGTACACAAAGATACTCAAGTTAGCTATATGGCCGTACCACTGCACCAGTAGAGACAACTGGTGGCTGCAATCACATTAAAAAGCATGACGTCATGAATCCCAATCAATGGGACACGATTTTCCACATGAATTGAGAATATCGTCATTTGTTTACATACTGTGTTCGGAGGGTATATTTTGGCATGGTTTGATTTTAGCAAATTTTTTTATTCTTGTGGATCACATTTTGAATTTACGAAAAAAACAAACCTGTTAAAAAGGAATATTATAGTTGCAATTTATAAAAATACGACTGTATTTTGTGTGTTTGTTGTATTGCACAGCATTCATGGTGTAAAGAGAAAATCTCGGATGCATGGCATTAAGAGAAAATCCTAGATGCAAGATATCAAGATCAAGCCCAAATGCATGGTGTAAAAATGAAAGTTTTGAAATAAAGATCAAAATCTTTAACTCATGGTATTAGTATCTTTGGTTAAAGGTATCGGTCAGTGATCAGAACATCATTATTGAGAAAGGTAATTAGCCATAAAAAAATATAACAATGCAGCAAAGCATGAAACCTGCAAAGCCTGCTTCAGTAATCGGTAGCAAAAGAGCTCAATTTCCTTTCTCGAAAACACTTACCATGAGACGATTATTTGTTCGTGATAAGTCAGGAAGAAAAATAACCATCGCTCTTATCTCAAACTGCTCGTTAATGCTGGAGTTATCGCAGGTTTTTCCATCTTTGATTGGGACTGAATTGAAAACACCCAATCTCTGTGGTCATCTTTTTTTCAGTTTCCCTTTTTTCTCGCGCAACTTTCGTAATTACGGACGGTCCTGGAGAGGAGGTGTGATTTCTGTAAGAAAATCATTAATTTCTTCCTTCTGTTCACCACCATAGATAAATGGATATAGTATATTTCATGAAACTTAACTGAAATAGACTACAATAAAAAAAATGACAAAGTCCAGTAAGAAGCATTTTGAGTCAAAAAAACAAAAACATTTCAGACGCAACTTCAAATTCAAACAGTTTCCCGAATCTTCAACCAGTATCGAGTGTCTTACTTCGGTGGTAAATCCGCCGAGGCGACCAGAAAGTCAATGCACAGAACACTGCAAAAAGAGAATGTTTTTGTGCTCGAGAATTTTCTGAGCTTTCGGTTCTGCATCGCTTTGGAAAGCCGATCAGTTTTCTCAGTGAGACATAATACGATTTATTTGTAGGAAAGATTTAATACCCACTCACACACACACACACACATACAATAAAATACAGCATGCACATTAACTTAAAAGTCAAGGAAAAAGTATACGAAAATTTAAACTTCAGAGAGTTTGAAGTGGAAAATGTATTTAGATTAAAGAGGAGAATGAAGGTAAAATGGCGCAGAATTAGAAAGAAAATCATTTAGAAAGCCAAAAAATAAAACTTATGGAGACTGTTTGGTAAAAGATGGCCCATGATAAAGGAATTCATAAGCAAGAAACAAAGAGGAAATATACGAATTGAGATGGAAGACGGAAATATCGCGAAGAATTAGTTAGACATAATTGTCCTCATTTGTATTCTTGTTATTGTAGGCAGTAGTAGTATTCATAATTTCCATCTGAATATTAGATAAAACGAACTCATGATCAGTGATTGTTCATTTTAAACAATGTTAGTACTTGCGAAAAGTGTAAAGATAGGGAAACAAATGAACATAAAGATAGGGAAGCAAATGAACATATGAACATCCATTAATATAATATGAAAAAATAGGACTAATTATGTAACGTGTGAAATACGGTTTCCCTCGTATTTCAGAGAAGGTAAATTAGGAAATGACGACGCTGTTTATGACGTTGTGCTGAGGTAGTGAACCTAGAGGTCCTTAAGAATTCGTCAGTTCATGAAAGAGATATGTGCTTCAGCTAAAGCAAGCCTTCAGTCTTTGAAATTTTCACTAAGGACTTTTTTTTTCTTTTAAGAACATCATACATAAACAAGACTGATGCCATCCTCTCTGTGAGTATTGAAATTGAACATCACATCTCTTCAAAGCGTCTAAGGAGTTCCAGAACTTTATTTTAGCTAATGTTTTCAGAGCAACTTTATCATCATGAGCAGTGGTACTAATTTTTTTAGATGTTTTATCTTGATGATATTTCTAATGAATGATGTCACCGTAAAGTTTTCTGTTACGGGACTGCTCCTTCAGGTTGTGTGATTATTTATTTTTTGTTTACCACTTATTCATGACAATCCTTTTCCACGTAGTGTTCCTGTTATTGTTGAATAAGTCGTTACTCTGACCATTCCATCTGTAGTCATAACTCATTTAGTGCAATGTGAAAGAGCCCTCATGACTTAAGTATATTCGTTTTCCATTGTATAAACAAATCCTGGATAAATTGCAGAGTGAAGATTGATTGAATAGGGTCTGCCCCCAGACATTGCTAAATAACAAATAAACATTGCCAGTAGGGCGTTCTAAAGGCGATAACTCACGGAGCTTCAAGTGAAACCATCAAAGGGTCTTCCAACATCAATGTGCTAATGACAAACGATACATGCGGAATGATTCTTTATAGCAGAGGTGAGAAGACATAGTTTAACTAAGCCTAGAATTCGAGAAAAATATCGGATTTGGTGCTGAAATCTCGAATTTTGAGAAAATTATAATGCAATAATTAAAACATCATTCAAATGTGAATTTATGACATTTTAAAAATAAATCCTATATGGTATGAAATTTAAGGATATAAGGTTTTATTTTTTGGAGATATTAGCATTTGAATAGCTTTAGAGCCAGGCCGTACCGTTTCCAGCAAGAATTCGCCTCACTCATAATAATTCTTATATGGGATGAAATGTAAAAAGAGGTAATGGTTTCATCTTCCGAAATAATATTTCTTTTATCTTCAATACTTTTTGAGATGTTAACATCTGAATAGCGTTAGGGCTGGCCATACCGGTCCGCCAGAAATGAGCCCGTTCCCAGTAAGACTTCGGTTCGCTCGTAACACGAGCGACAGAGAGAGTGAAGTAAGGAGGAGATTAGGAAAGGAAATAACAAACTTTCTTCTACCTTGGAGACAGAAACACTCTTTGATTCTATGAAAGATTAGGAAAAATAGATAACTTAATTTACACGTGAATATAGTCTACACTTCTCAGGAAGTTAGTTACACTACGTTTTATACTGTTTAAAACAAACAACCCTGGATATATCTCCGATATCTACTGTAGTCTTCCGTTATACAGGGGCAGACAGAAAGAGGCTAGAAAGTTTACGAAACAAGTAAAATTTAATCTTTGGTCCAGTTATATTTCATCATCTCAGTTTTCAAGTTTTTGTTATATTTATTATTATCTTATCGAGCAATTCTTTTTAAATTTGAAGTGTTATTAGTTTAAGAAATTATTATTTCAGTTAACGATAAAACACACGCACACATACACACGCGCGCACCCGCACACACACAAATATACACACACATGTATACATATATACTATATATCTATATATATATATATATATATATATATATATATATATATATATATATATATATATATGATATATATATATGATATATATATATATATCTATATATATATATATATATATATATATATATATATATATATATATATATATATATATATATATATATATATATATATATATATATATATATATATATATATATATACTAATAAAAGGAGCCCATAAAAACACCAAAAATAGAGAGAAAAGTACTATATTTCAGAGACTGCTTGTCTCCCTCTTCAGGTAAGATGAATGAGAAAAGTTTACAGAAAAGGTAATATTTATACCAGAGGTCCATCCACAGGCAAGCCAATTTAGGTCACCCCAGCTGATAATCTTCCTTTAATCTTCTTAGGTGTTGGTTGGATGAAAACCTTGTCAATCGTATCTGAAATCCATGCTCCTTTTGAGATGTTCATTACCTGCCTCTCTTTTATTAAGGCCGATTCCATCATTTGACTCTTGTACCAGCAGTTGCTGCTATAAATTTACACGTGACAAATTCCAGTTTTATTCTATGGTTATGTCCATTTATATGGTTGAAATAGCCGAGTTCTGTTGTCCATACTTAACTGACCGTTTGTTTTGTATTAATCTCTGGGGAAGTGATTTACCTGTAAATCGATGTAAGATTGGTCACAGTCCTGGCATGGGCATTTCGTATACCCCAGAGTCCTTGGGAGATGTCTTTTGTTGGACGTTAATCAGGGATTTGGCTAAGGTGTTTGGGTAAGTAAATGCAAAAGGGTTAGATTTTCCGAGGGGGTGGGTTACTCTCTTAATCCTGTCCAAGTGAGAAATTATTATTTTATTGTTGGGTGTGTCTCTTGTCTTGTCTTTAGGGGGTCGGTAGAAAATTACGTTTGCTTTGTGAATTGCTTTCTCAATTATATGGTCAGGATACTTTAAAGACGAAAAGTTGCTTGCGAATTAGTTCAAATTCCTTTTTCCAGGAATTCTGGGGAACAAATCGTAAGGCTCTTAAGAACAGGTTGCTAGCTACACCTACCCTTCTTCGATAGTAATGTCGTGATAGCTAAAGTAGTGAATATATGAAAGTGAACGTTGGTTTTCTGTAAATGGTAAATTTGTATTCTGTCGTGTCCTTGATTATTAAAACATCAAGAAAAGGAATTTTGTTGTCTGTTTCCCATTCAACTTTAAATTTTATGCTGGCACTAATGCGTTTAATTTCGAGGGAATTCATTAAAATTGCCCCACCTATTATCCCAAAAATGTTAGGATATCATCCACATATCTCATCCACAGCATGTTTTTTGGGTTTTATTGCATTTATTACTGTAGTTTTTCAAAGTATTCTATGTACAGATTGGCTAGAACAGGACTTAAAGGACTTACCATACTACACCCGAATTTTTGCTTGTAGAACGATTCCCCGAATGAAAATACTTATTAGATGCAAAGTAATTCAACTAGCTTTATTATTTTGTCAAGCGCCAATGGGAAATGATCTGAATAGGGGATAATTTTACCCCCTTAAAACTGAAGAACGTCCTGTTTATATATATATATATATATATATATATATATATATATATATAATATATATATATATATATATATATATATATATATATATATATATATATATCGCACGAAACAAAATAAAACGTGAGTACAACCTCGAAACAATGTATAAATATTCATAAGACAGCCAATAAGAAAGCGGGAGAGGAGAACGTAACAGATAAAAATAGAGGGTAGAGGGGGAGAAACGAAGGAGCGGAAAACGTTGTTTGTACAGCCAAGTAAAATCGTAGAAATGTTAATGAATAAATGAAAGAAAGATATAGAAGGAAGAGATTCTGATTGCAATGAATGCTTTCCATTGTGAGTGATGCAAGTATTAGATGATTTTTTTAAATGTGGCGGCTTCCGTTTTAGGATTTCTTGTCAGAATGTTTGATAATTATTATTGAAGATGTTAACTATATATTATTCTTTTTTTCATTTTTTGGTCTATCTCAGTCTCCAGTTTGACTGGGTGGTACTTATAATGTGGGGTTCCGGGCTCCATTCTGCCTCCTTAGGAGACCATAACTTTTCTTCTATATGCGCTGTCTCTAGAAGCGTGTACACTCTTCTGCCTGAGTCCTGGAGCTACTTCAGCCTCTAGTTTTTTTAAATTCCTTTTCAGGGATATTGGGATCGTGCCTAGTTTACCTATTATTATTATTATTATTATTATTATTATTATTATTATTATTATTATTATTATTATTATTATTATTCATCTCAATTTTCTCTGATTCATATGATTATTTGCTGTAGGTCCTTCATAGGTTATTGTTTAATTCCTCCAAGCTATATTTTACTTTGCCATATTTTTCTGTGCATTTTTTTATGCCAAGATTTCGAGCTGGGACACCAGAGTAATTGATATTTTTCTTTTTTTCAGAATGTTTGGTCAGGACGTATAATATTGACGTTCTAAGGGTGAACGACACCATTTTGAGGTTTGTAAAAGTTATTCCATCTATTTGCTAAAACGCTTCGTATGAATTCCTTCTCAATCACTTTTATTGCATCATTTATAAGCATTTCGATAAACTAGGACTATGCATCATAATATTATATACAAAAAGTTCAGTACATCTGTGTTTACATCAAAGTGCAACTGCATCCAGTAATGTTGAAGTTGAAAAGTAGTTGCTATCAAATATGAGTGAAACTTACTATTTTTTTTTATTAAGCTTTTTCTCAATGCTAGAAATGCCGTTTCAGTTATAAGTTGCCAAAGCCCGCATATTAGTTTTTTAAGATGTGGTAAGTTGAAATGTTCTGATGAAATGAAGACCGGAATGAACACTGGAGAGCATAATCAGGGCAACGAATAAATATGTTTTGCAAGATTGGCATTTGCTGTAATCCTTGGCGCGGAAATTCTCACTTGGCGTTAGACCTCATCTTTCCTGGCTTTTATGTTATCTTCTTTTGTGCTTTCACGCTTGATCTAACTCATTTCTAGTCACAAAACTGTATTTTATGTTTGGTCCCCTTTTAACCGAAATTCCTTTTCGCCCAAAGAGCAATTTCCATCCCATATTGTTTCTCCTCCAAAATCCTCATGCGATGTCTCTCTCCTGATGTAGCAGCGATGATTTTCCAGTTCTATTTACACCCTTCATTATATTTTTTCTTAGTCCAGCTTGACTCCGACAACCATTCACCAGAAGTTTACATTTCTGTGCTGATGGAAGCTCTTCAGCGTTCCCTTTCAGTTTCCCTTTCAGTTCCAGCGATCTTTTTGCCAATTGTCTTTTTAAAACCTTATCCTCCCCTTCTTAAGTAGGTGTTAAAAACTAGTCATTTTGATGCTGGTCTAAGGGCTATGAATTCAATGTTTTCCCATTTTCAGTTAGATTTTCTATTCCAAGAATTTTCTTTCTGTTTAATTGAATAATTTCCTTCAATAATATCCGTACCTAATTATTCATAAACATTATTTGAGTATCCTCCAACTCACGCAGAACATTTTAACATCTCTTTTCTTTCTTTTCATTGTTTTTTAGAGTTCTTTGACCTTCTTTGCTTTTCTTTATTTGCCCATTCCCGGCCTAGTCTCTAAAATCAAGTAGTTGTGACAAGATTCTTCTTGTTTATATAAAAATAAAATCATTATGAATCATTTATTCAGTCTTAAATTTCTTCCTTAGTATTTTTTATTTTTACCAGATTGTATTTTTACTTTCAGCATTTCTCTCCTCCCCTTTTATATTATTCATTTCTCTATATTCTTTCTTCTAGATTCTGATTCTTTTCTATCGTTTCTTCTCTTGTTTCCTGATTTGCATCCTTTTGTCACATCGATATACCCACACCCACTACAAGCAGTTTATTTTTTTATTTTTCATTTTTTTGTTTCGTCTCTTCTCACCTCCTTTCTCCCTTTTTACTCTGCCTCCCGCATCATTTAGTCTACCACCGGCATTTCCTCTTATTTCCCTTTTACTTACGATTATATGCCGCTGGATTGACAGTTATTATTATATTATTATTATTATCATCATTTTTTATTATCATTATTATTATTCGCCATTTACGTTTCCTTCCTCCAGACGTCTTGTATCGTTCTCATAATTCTACGGTAAAATTCCTTGGTAGGTTCTCTCTCATATTGCTACTCAAGTAATTATTACTGCTATGTAACTTCAGACCGATCTTACCCAAGGAAAAATAACAAACTTTTTTCATGGGAAAATAACCTTATGTACTCGAAAAGTGGGCGGTTATTTTCACCATTTTCATTAACTTTTACCTTCACTATATATCGCGCAATCTCTATCTAATTTTCAGCAGTAACATTTTATGTATCGCTTACGTTTGATTTCCCCCCCCTCCCCCTCTCTCTCTCTCTCTCTCTCTCTCCTCTCTCTCTCTCTCTCTCTCCTCTCCTCTCTCTCTCTCTCTCTCTCTCGCTTAAACGAAATAGTGATATGAGAATGTAGGTGGTTGCTTCTTGAGGTATTCGAGAATAGAAGCATTTAGCACAAGAAGCAGAGCAAGGTAAAGTAACCTAATCTCTGCTTAAGATTTGGTAGATG
Organism: Macrobrachium nipponense; assembly: GCF_015104395.2. Taxonomy (NCBI): domain Eukaryota; kingdom Metazoa; phylum Arthropoda; class Malacostraca; order Decapoda; family Palaemonidae; genus Macrobrachium; species Macrobrachium nipponense. Next base: position 21,259,842 of record NC_087220.1, on the reverse strand, counting down.
AAAATAATGTCTAAGGAGGTAAATTTTGGAAAACATAAAGAGGCCATTGAGCAAATCTCCAACATAGATGTGAGTCGTGGGGAGGTTGAAGACAAATGACAGGAAAAATGAAAACGTAATTAAAATGACATTTATTTTGTTTAGTGTAGACAGAGTCAACGGGTATGAAAATGTAAAGCTTATTTTATGTTTTATCTTGCGTTATTATTTCTTCGAAAATATGAATTTTCTCTCCTACTACTGAAGAGTTATATATTATTTTCAATATATCTTTCGCATGAACTCATCATAATATTACTTATTCAGATTCTGCACTCACTCTTTCTTGGTGTGTTTTTTTTTTTTCAGCCAATCAGTACTTGCTTCCATTTCATGCAATATTGAATCCTGTCCTTTTAGTATATCAAGTCGTCAAGTGGCTGCTTCGTCATCTTCATTGTTTTTTCCCTTCGAGTATTTTATGGATGCTCTCTCCGTTACCTATCCTCACCCACAGGCAATTTCCTCATCCCAACCTGCTCAGACGAAACGCTCTCTAAAAATACGAATTCGAAAATAGTATCTCCTTTTTTGAAATTTATCATCAACAGACTCTCAAACATCCATCTTGAGAAGACGCCTTCGCTTTCATCTTCAGCAGCACCTGGAAAATATTCAGGAAGCATTTTATTGGTTTCGTTGCCTCTTTCCTTTGAAGTTCAGCTTTACTACGTTCTAAATTTGCTGGCATGACAAGAATTCATTTTACGGCCGAGGTTGAGAAGGAAGAGAAAAAAAAAAGTTGGGGGAGGGCGCTTTTCGTTGGAAGGGATAGGGTGGAAGGATAGGTTGGGAATGGGATGGAAGGGATGGGTTGGTGAATGATGGAACGGATGGACACTGCTTGGTGTCGAAAGGAAGTCAGAATATGAGCCGTTTTAATGATGAAAATTGTCAGAAGTGGACTTGATTAAACGCTTAAGTAAAAATCTTCATATGTCCACTCTGCGTTTAACGTTATTTTCATTATCAGCTGAAGCCAAAGCATAGACTATTTGCGTGGGCTGGGACCAAAGGGATAGTGCTAAAACCCATTGCCTTTAGAACAGGAAATATGTTGATACAAAATGAAATATCTATTAGAGACTTGGGGATTGTATGAGGATTGACTGAAAGACGGATTCCGGAGTTAAAAGTAATAAAAAAAAGTTATGGTAATGATGCTGATTACTTGTAATAACGGATGTAGTAAGAATAGTATCTATTAGTACTATTATTAATGAGACACCGTTTACATATAAATAAACGATGGAAAAGAAAAAAAGGAATAAAACTGAGGTCGAACATGAATAAACACAAAAGGATATGTCATCTTTTAAGAAAAACAATTTATTCTAAATTGTAAAGGTGGCATTGCCACTACTGCTACTGCTACTGCTACTGCTACTGATGCTGCTGCTACTACTACCCTTACTTGCAGACTGGTACGTCATAATAGTGCATAAAATGACTTACCAGAGGCAAAGCAAGGCAGGTATACCTCAGCCAATTGATTGGGACCTAACCGGAAAGAATGGATGCTGGTGCCAAAATGTATCCAGAAAAGGTATAGATTTATTAGGGAAAGATTCATTTCCATGTTACATAAGCCACTGTTATCCTATAGATGTATGAGTTTGCTTAACTAAATATATTTTCATTTTAAACTTGAGGGGAACATCGAATCAAGACGAGGTGGCATATATATATATATTATATATATATATATATATATATATATATATATATATATATATTATATATATATACACACACACACACACACACACACACACACACACACACATATATATATATATATATATATATATATATATATATATATATATATATATATATATGTATATATATATATATACAGCGGGGGTGACCTAAAATTGGCTTACTTGCGGACGAATCACTTGGTATAAATACCACCTTTTCTGTAAACTTTTCTCATTCATATACCTGAAGAGAGAGACAGCAGTCTCTGAAATATAGTACTTTTCTCTCTACATTTTGGTGTTTTTATGGGCTCCTTTTATTATATATATATATATATATATATATATATATATATATATATAATATATATATATATATATATATATATATATATATATACCGAAAACACATGGAATACATGAATGAGATCAGCAACTGGGACTTGTTATATCAACCAGCAGTAAAAGTGGATATATTTTGAAAATCACTTTACCTATGTTTTCATGAACGTATCTAAGATATATTGTATACAGTGGAATTCCCAATAATTTGTTATCCAATAAAATGCTACCTCGTCATGCGTCCATCTCTGGGTTGCAAGTTTCCAATAAGATGCTCTCTCGCCATGCGTCATCTCTGGGTTGCAAGATACGCTTTTATATATTGTATTGTCTTTGTAGTACACAGTATAACCAAACTGCATGCCATCCATTCAGTGTTTATATTATAACATCTTACAATCTGTTGAAACATTCAATATTTTGTTTTTTGTCATCCTCGTATAGATACCGAAAAGACGAATAAAATTTGTAGCATCTCTCTCTCTCTCTCTCTCTCTGTCTCTCTCTCTGTCTATGTCTCTCTCTCGTC
>NC_087220.1:21244729-21247229 GCF_015104395.2 Macrobrachium nipponense | reverse complement strand
GCTCATTCATAATCTCTTGCCTGTATCTACACTTTGTCTTAATAATATTGCAAGTGGCTTTGCGATAGAATGAACTACTTTCTTTAAACAAAATAGCAGGAATTCCATCAGGCCCTGCAGCAGCTCCATTTTTAATTTCATTAATAGCCTGCACAATATCAGCTTCATTAATATCTATGTCAGCTAAATATTCACTATTTTCATCCCTTACTTCTATATCATTATCTTCATTATCTATTCTAGGGGTGAATTCTCTCTTATATCGTTCTGCCAGTATGTTGCAAATTTCCTTTTTTCATTCGTTAATCTCCCTTCAATTCTCAGAGGGCCTATTTTTATTCTTCTTTTATTCATCTTCTTCGCATATGAGATAATAGTTTGGGGTTTTGCTTGATATTTAATAGGGTTTTTTCTTCCAAGTCCCGTTTTTCATTTTCTTTTGATTGTATAATCTTTTGTTCTGCATTTTCTATCTTACTTTTTAGTTCTATAACTTTCCATGCATTTTTTTCTTTTGCAAGACCTTTTTTCCACTTTCTGATTTTCTGGAACAAGATCCTTCTGTCTCTTGGTATGCATGAATGATGTTTACTTTTCTTCTTCGGTATATATTTTCCACTATTTTTCTCCAATATTTTATATAATATCGTCCGTATTTACCCTTATGTCATCACTTACGAAAATGTTATCCCAATCTTTGTTTTAATTTTCTTCATTAATTTCTGACCATTTTATATTTTTACTGTAGAAGTTGTATTTTCCATATCCTTCCCACTTTTTCATTTCTTGCTTATCTCTATTTTCACTTGCTTGGAATGAACTTTTAATTCTATGACATTATGGTCTGAAATACTCGCATTATAAACTATTATTTCTTTAACATAATCATCTCGTTCACAAATACTAGGTCTAAAGTATTTTCCTTTCTTGTTGGCAGGTGATTTATTTGTTGAATGTTGTATTCTAGTAGCATATCTAATAGCTTTTCAATTGCCTCTTATCTTCTGCACTACTATTACTCTCTTTTTTTATATGTATAAGTACAACCACAATCTCCTATTCGTTCTTTCCATTCTACGAAAGGAAAGTTGAAGTCACCATAGGAGAATAGTCCAGTCCTTGTGATTTCTACATATATCATCCAATTTTTCAATTATTAAGTCAAACGCTCTTTAGTATTAGGAGGTCTATATATTACTATGTTCATCAATTTTTCAGATTCAATTCTAACCCGCTATTAGTTCACATTCTGAGTTACTATATTTCTCATATATTTTTCCTTGTTTTTTGTCTTTCCCATATATTGCGGTTCCCTTCCTTGATTCCTATTTTTTCTATCTGATCTATAAGTTTTGGAACCCTTTTATTTGATCATCACCCTTCCCAGTCTCTTGGGAAATACCAGGTTTCACTTATATTCATTATATCTATTTTCTTTTCATTTTGGGTTAGTTCTTCTAAGTACTCTATTTTTCTTTTTGAGTTACTCGTAACTAAACCCTGCGCATTCATCACTATGATGGTTTGCTTGTTTTCTCCTTCATTTAATACTGGTAGTAATAAGGATTTTCCCATGTCTCTTTCCTGTTCTGGTATGTGTTCTTTTTTTCATTGCCAGAAATTCTGACATTAAAAAATCCAACTTTTCCATAATATTTGATCTTCCTTCATCATAATTATTAATTTTGTGTCTGAATCTGCAATTTTTCTCCGTTTCTGCAATATCCTCTTGCATAATAAATACAGTTATTATCTCTTGAGTAGAATTTCGGAGCTGATGCTTTGTAATTTTTTGCTGACACCTCTGCATATCTCATTGGTGGTTTGCTTTTCTCTTTTACCTGATATTCTTGATTTCTCTCTTTATTTGTTTCTTTCTTATTTTGGATTTTATTACTTGGTTGGTTTTTATTTATTTGATTATGATTCATGGCTACAGGGTGCATATATTTGCATTTTTTGTCGAACTTACATCCTTTTCCTTCTTTTAGGTTTTTACATATTTTTGGATGCAGATCTCTGCAATCATCCCCATATCCATCTAAGTATGCACATTTACCATATATTTCATAGTTTTTGACATACTTAGGGATGTTTGTAGTAACATCTTTCAAATCCAAATCTGCAATTCCCTCTTTTCAAAAGGTTGCAGATTTTGTCTTTCTTGTCTATTTTTTCCTCTTTCCCGTCATTGTATAGATCTGGGTAGAGCCTCTTCGGGATTTGCTTTTCTGTTGTCATATCGTAATTTATTTCTTCGTAGGTATGCTGCTTTATTGCCTCATATGTAGTATCAATGAGTATCTCTGCATCCATACTTTTATCTTGTTCTTTGTTTTCCTTATTTTTTTTTCTGTCATTTCATTTTTGTTTACTTCTCTTCCGTTTTCCTCTTCTTCTTTTTCTTCTTCTTCTTCCTCTTCCTCTTCTTCTTCATCCTCAACTATTTGTACATTCAATCTTGATTTAATAACATTGTCTATCCATGATAGACATTTGT
>NC_087220.1:21232229-21239729 GCF_015104395.2 Macrobrachium nipponense | reverse complement strand
TAATGGGACAGGAGGAAGTTGATTTGTCATATTGAATGAAAATAATTTTTCATGTGGTGCCATGAAGTAATTCCGCTGTGAGATGTTTATTGATGGTTAATAGATGTTCATAATACGTCGTTTGTTTTCGGAATGTTACAGTCGCCGTTCTTTATATGAATCAGTTATAGGAATGACTCTCTGACATTTTCTTGGGAGGAGGAATAGCTGAATATTGGCGATGTCTTGCACCAAAAGTTCTTTGCAAAATTGAATGTGACAGAAACAACTGTCTGTGACGTCATTTCCAACTATCGTCAAAGGTATTCTTGTTCTTATCAACGTCGTCATATTAATTTGATACCCATAAATATGCTCGCTAATTAATAATTTACTTTTCTAGAAAGAAAATAAAACTTCTGACGATCGAACTCAGTTTCTGGAATTCCAGCTATTTCTTGATACTGTTTTTACGGAAAACATCAACTGATTATGCTGGCTGTGAATGTGTACTTCAGTTCGATTTAGTGGAAAAATAATGGGTGATACATATGTTTCTGACTAGTTTGTCTTTTTAGGTACAAACTTAGCTCTGTCAAGTCCTTTTATCTCCTTAGAATTCTGACTTTACTTCGTCAGTTAATTTCCTACGATGTTTCTGCTAAACTGCTCTGTTTTATTTTTTGGGTATTAACTCTTCTTATAGTTTTACTTACCCTGTGTGCCATTTAGTTTGTTAGGTTCCCTTCATTCACCTGTTACTGGAAGGACTTAATTAATATATCAAAATATTTTATTCTATTCTGATACTTATTCTACAGTTTGTGACTGACAATTCAGACAAAAGTCTCTCGAACAAATTACAATGAATCTTCATTTTTGCATAACTAGGCATATATGGGAGCTTTACTAATAAAGAAACATTAGAATTTTTTTAGATATTCAGGTTGTAACCGCTGTCGTAAAATTAATAACTGAAAAATTACTTCTCCAAGAACACTAGGGCAAATAGCTCTTGTTTTATAGATACAAATCGCATTGGATAACTCTATGGATGGCAAATACGGTGTTATGTCACAAAATAGCTAACTTCTCAATAACTTATTCCTAGGCCAATTATGGTGAAAAAAAAAAAAAACGTATTTGATATTATTATCCTCTTGTTAAGATTTTAGTGCAAAAAAAAAAAAAAAAACAATATTCTGAACGAACGTTCTCCTCCTCCTCATCCTGAGCTGTATTTGTGTCACAGGGTTTCGATGACTGCAATGGAAAACATCAAAGATGAATAATAAGTTACTTCCGAAAATAACTTAAGTAAAGAGATTTTCGGTTAATTTTCATTTTAATAAGAATGTTTTGCAAAACAAATATAATACGTAAAAAATAAGCCGAAGTTTCTTCGCACAATCGAGTCTTCTGTTTTTATTATTTATTATTATTGTTATTATTATTATTATTATTTGTGCATGCTGGAAAAAGACTTTTGAAACATATTTTATTGAAAATAATGACAGAATTTACAGAATTGATTTTATACAAAAACAAGTCATTAGAAGAATTGAGTGAATTTTGTATAAAATGAATTTTGTAAATTCTGCCATTATTTTCAATAAAATATTATTTTATTATTATTATTTTGGTAGAAGACCCCTCTTTTAGGCAATACTGTTAAAAAGAATTGCAGAATTAAGTGAGTTGATTTATATATTGTTTTTTCTATTTTCCTTACAATTCGCTTCTCAGGCTCAGCGATGTTTCTGAGTAACTGGCCAATATTCATATTGGGAATTTTCAAAATCATAAATGCTGAAGGTAATCTTTTATTGGAACAGAATATCAGGTCCAGGTCAAGCAGGGGTCGTCGTTAGTGCTGGTATTATTCCGTAGGCGTAGTTCAGTTCGGTGCCGGGTTCGTCTTTGGTTTAAGGGCTGGTATTGGTGCTGGTATAGCTGGTTTATCTGGTATTGTACGTAACGTTTCGACCTTCTCTCGCAGGTCATCCTCGGACGAGTCGTTTGAAGAGACTGTAGCAAGGAAGTCTGTGGGACGGTAGTTATAGCGGCTCGGACCTAGAGTTGCATTCTCATTGGTCGGGCCGGTCTTGGACGAAGTCGTGGATCTCGCCTCGAAGGTCTCGGGGATTCTCTCGTGCGAGCGCCACAGTAGTGTGCCTGGGGATGAACGACAGGAATTCCGTCCGTAGCAGGAATCCTGTCATCCCGTGGGGCTCCTGATCATCTGGTATTGTCGGGGGGGTGGGGTCGTTCGCTGCTCTCCGGGCGGCGGTGGGAAGGAGAAAACGTTTCTTGGGTGATGTTAAGATTTGGTTTCTCCTTGCCTATATGGAGGGCTTCTAAGAGGCGCAGACGTCGGGGATCCGTTGTCTGGTCTATTATTTCGATATTAGGAATAATATCATTTCTCTTTATCCGTTTGTTATGAGCAGTCCTGGCGTGGTTGAAGATGGCTCCTTCTTGAGCGTGGCAGGAGATTCGCTTGGAGAAACGCATGGAGGTCATACCGACGTATTTGCCGAGGCATCCTCGGACGGGCATGTGTAACTGTAGACCACACTCGTCTTCTTCAAGGATCCTGCAAGGGCGGCCGAAGGTTGTCATCTCATCACCAGGCTGCTCGTCTTCTTCGTTTTATAATAAATAATTAACTTAATATTTTTTGTCTGGTCGGCGGGGCTGACGTTTTCTTCGATGATCTTTTTTTGAGGGCTTGTTCGTCCTCCTTGTACCTCTGGTGGAAGTGTCCATTGTAAACATGCTTGATGGGCTCTGCAACATCGGGGCGGGGTTTCCTGGTGGTACCAGGCTTCCATATTTTTCCTTATAGATTCATCAACAGCACGATTGGTGTGTCCGTTGTCGATGAGGACCTGGGCGGCGCGCTCCAACTCACTGTGTGTATCATTCCAGGAGGAGCAGTGTGAGAGGGCCCTCCTGACGAAGGCGCTGATGGTGGAGCGCTTATACCTCTCAGCTCGCTCGCCTCACCGTTCATGCACATACCCAGGTTTTCGTCGGCTTCGTGTACACCTTCGTGCTGAATTCGGAATCTCGCTGTTCGACAAGAACGTCAAGGAAGGGGAGCGGCGGTCTTTGCAATGTTCGATCGTGCGTGAACGTGAGGCAGCTGTGGTCGTGGAATGCACGTAGCAGCTGCTCTATCTCATCCTGGGAGTCGGCGCAGACGAAGGTGTCATCAATGTAGCGCACGTACATCCTCGGTTTGTTGGAATTCTGGAAGACCCTCTCTTCGACGGTACCCATATAGAAATTGGCGAAAAGGACCCCAAGGGGAGATCCCATCGCCACGCCGTCTATCTGGGTGTACATATAGCTGCGGTGATCAGCAAAAGGGGCCTTCTTAGTACGATTTCCAGCAGGGCTCGAAGGGCATGCTCTGGGATGTTTAAGGATGGAGTGCCGGGGTCCCTGTAAACTCTGTCCAAGATCATTTGTATGGTCTCGTCTACGGGGACGTTTGGTAAAGAGGGACTCTACATCCATCGAAGCGATGCATCCTCCGGGGGCGTTGCTCGTAGGGCTTCCGAGAACTCGGCCGACGACTTCAAGCTGTGCCTATCTGGGACGTATGGGGTTAAGATGGTGTTGAGTTTCTTGGCCAACAGGTACGTAGGGGCAGGGATCTGGCTGATTATGGGGCGAAGGGGGTTCCCTTGCTTATGGGTCTTAACATTCCCATAGATGTAGCCTAAGTCATGGTCACGCCGTATGGGTGGCAAATGCAGTGCGTTAGACCGGCCCGACCAATGAGAATTGCAACTCTAGGTCCGAGCCGCTATAAATACCGCCCCACAGACTTCCTTGCTACAGTCTCTTCAAACGACTCGTCCGAGGATGACCTGCGAGAAGGGTCGAAACGTTACGTAATAACCAGATAAACCAGCTATACCACACCAATACCAGCCCTTAAACCAAAGACGAACCCGGCACCCGAACTGAACTACGCCTACGGAATAATACCAGCACTGATGACGACCCCTGCTTGACCTGGACCTGATATTCTGTTCCAATAAAAGGTTACCTTCACAGCATTTATGATTTTTGAAAATTCCCAATATGAATATTGGTCAGTTACTCAGAAACATCGCTGAGCCTGAAGAAGCGATTGTAAGGAAAATAGAAAAAACAATATATAAATCAACTCGCTTAATTCTGCCATTCTTTTTAACAATATTATTATTATTATTATTATTATTATTATTATTCTTATTATTATTATTATTATTATTTATTATTATAAGGATCTTTTCTTTTCTTAGCCACTTAGAATTCCAGTTAATCCTGGTGTACTTCCTGTGGCGGCAGGAAGGATCCATACCTATTCAAGTGTACTTATTGTTTCCGAGGGAGCGTCGAAACCTGTCAAGATCTAGAGGGCAGTTGAGCCGAGTCTTGAGTATGATCCAGTTTTCAGTGTGAGCCAGTATAACCCATAATCCAGTCTTCATCTGAGCCAGTCTTTAGTTGAGAGAGTCATCGAGAAAGACTGATGCTTATTTACGGATCTGCTATTACTACTCTGAGTCAAGGGTCCCTCACGAGACATTTTCATATATTCCTGTGACTCCATATTTTGGACGGTGCATTTTGCGGCCTCCTATGTGCTCTGGCCCCACGGCTTCCAATTGATTACGGTCTCGGACTTCACCTCACCTTAGTGGATGAGTCTGTCGGGATATATAATGTTCTTCGAAACATCTCCTGCTTGAAATTGCGGCGAACCACAATTATATTTACGTAACATTTTTGTCTATTGAATGATTTCTCTTGTCCATACAGTGGCTCTGAGCCTTGCTGAAGGTTATTCTTTATAATATTGTAGATAGTGGTAAGCTGAGATTTCTTATTCACTGCCATAAAAACAGATAAAAGCACATAGAAGAATATCATCTTTGTATAAATGGTAACTTACATGGGTGTTATATCATTTCAGGATAGTTATATTCAGCATTGTTGATATGGTATCTGGCTATGTTTTTCCTGCCCTTGGCTGGTCACAGTTAAGGCAACACGTTTATTTACTCGTGTGTAAATGCTTCTAGTGATATATTTTTCTTATATTTCAATTGATATTAAAATTCCAAGGCTTTACCATTTATGTACATTTTATTTCCAATACAGGTATGGAAGAGAAGCTGATCCTTGAAGAGGAAGAGCCTTGTGTTATGCCCTTCATAATTTTACGTTATCAGTTATTAATGAAAAAACTTTAAATTTTTCAAATGTATAAATGAACTTCCTTTCAACAACATGTAATAAATTGATTATACAGTTTTCAGCTGACCACTCATAGGTTTTGAAGTATTCAATCGCTGCATATCCATTTTGTTTATGACTATCAAAGAAATAGTTGAGATAACACGCCTGGTATCATTCAAAAACATACAATATCTCATGATGAACATTTTGGTTGGTATTCGAATACCAAAAGTAAACATTTCTTTGTTTGTTAAATGAAAGGATATCCTAACGTTTATTTTGTTGAATAAGATATAGGACTTACTGTGAGTTTTTACAGGAGTTTAATCGATTATAATAATTCCAGTAACGGTATTGGCTTATTCATACAGGTTTAACTAAAATATAGTTACTCCTGGAATTGCATTATTGCAATGCAACTGAAAATAAAATGTTAAGCCATTTGGTGAGTTCTTTCAAGAATCAGCTTTAATGATGCAAATTAAAAGAAAAATTTCATCGAATGTCCGCAAGTTCGATGTCTGAGTTTAATCATATCTTCCACGAAATGGAGTGTATCTATTATGGTGAAGTGCTCTCTGAATCGTATTGCGAGGGAGATACAGCAGATCTGGGCAAAGACGGGATTGCATTCAACTTTCTCAAGCGGAAACTATTCCGAATTAATACCGAGCCTATGTTTACGAGCTCTGTTTGCGATGAAGAACCAAATTTTTGGCATGGAATTCTCTCTCTCTCTCTCTCTCTCTCTCTCTCTCTCTCTCTCTCTCTCTCTCTCTCTCTCTCTCTCTCTCTTTGATGCATTGGTTATTTCTTATTTTCTGGTATTTGAACTTTTTCCTTGCAATTTTTTAAAATTTAAGGTTGCTTAATATTGGCATTCTTATTTTTGGTTTTCGAGGATTCAGGTTGAATCAGTGTAATGGATTTCATTCATTAATAAGTATAAAGGAGTTTGTAACACTTTTCGATTTGAGATTTTTTTTATTGCCCCACTCTGACCTTCATATTGTTGGAATAGTGTCACAAGGGAATGGAAGTTTACAGGAGTAACTAAAACCAATGAAGACTTTTCCTCGTTTTAGAATTTATAACACAAATACTTTTTAGTAGTATGAGATGTCTTAACGTCACTTACCTTAATATGGAAGGTATATTAAGAAGCACTCTTCCTATTTTAGATATCTTAATGGCAATTCTTATCAGTATGGTGATATTATCAGACAATAAAGAAAGACAGAACCCCCAACAATAAATAGAAGTCGGAAAGATGAAAATAATGAAAATTATTTGACAAATTTATGTTTGTTATCTTTTTACATCAGTGTGTCACAGTTGCAACAGAGAGGCGGATATAAAAGGAACCACTTTCAACTCTATAACGTTTTAGCGGAGCTTTGTTATGAAGTGGTTCCATAATGTTTTCTCCTCATTTGAAGATTTGGGTTGATTCACAAGGCGACCTGTTTCCTTAATTAATGTCTGGTAGTATCACCATATACTGATAAGAATTGTCATCAAAGTATCTAAACAATATGGGGCTCTTAAGATAGATGCAATTAATAGCATGGGGAGAGATGATTTGTTAGTCCGTAGGGCTTACGAGAGATCCTCACCGCTATACACATATTTTGGCAATATAATGTTTTTAAGTGCAGTGAAAACTCGATGTTGGAAATTCATTTAGCTTATCATTTCTTAGTAGCCAGAAATTTGCCTGAGTATCTTTCCTTAGTCAGTAGGTCATGCATTCGTTTACTGTCACTTCACCAATTTGTTTGTGAGATTAATTAAGGTCCATTTCGATTTTTTTTATAAGATTTTCTGTATTTATTAGCCTTAAGATGTAAAAGCACCAAAACCTGGGGCAACGCGGAAGGGACCATTTGATATACAAATATTTGGAATCTCAATTTCGTTTTTTCAGTTTTTCAAAAGTACTGTGGTAGAGAGCACTATGGAGGTTGTATAGCCATAAACCTTTGCCTGATTTGCATAGAAAGTTTCTCTTCATGCCTGGAGAATTTCCTAGAGTCTGATTATGATTTTCTCTCCCGTTTTGTTATTCGGAAATAAAGTCTAATTTTAACATTTGATTTTAAATATAACTGAGTTTCTTCTCAAGAGTTTTGGATAAACCAAGTCCTCAATTTAGACAAAACAGGACTATGAATTTGCGGGCTTCATAAAAATCATAGTTTCGCTTTTTCGAGTAATAAGTACATTAACAGTAATATTCATTGCATTTGGTGAGAGAAAAAGATTTTAGAGACGACGTGG
>NC_087220.1:21207229-21227229 GCF_015104395.2 Macrobrachium nipponense | reverse complement strand
CTTTCAAGAACATTACTCTTGAAACAGAAGTTGCAAAATTTACTCTGCGTAGTAGAGTAATCCACAGGAAGTCAGGATTTTACTTTCTTATCATAATATTCGTATTAATTTCTTTATCAGAGCAAATCATCAATTAACATTTTTGGGGAACCTATTAGCAAAATACTTTAACAAGCTGAGAGTGTTGGTTTTGCGAAGCTTTATATTGACACGATAAAGAAAATGAATTGTTGATATTTATAAATACGATACTGATGATATATTCAGGTTATGGTGAAGCCTCTACCAACACTACTCTATGAAGCTACGTGCTTAGGGTATGATGCCCAGCTATGCCTATTGGTAACGATAGCATTTATCTGTAGTCAAGTTTTAGCTATTGCTCTCTCTTGGTGATTAACAGTTCAGTTAACTTACGACGTATTTAGATGGTGTACAACTTAGTAAATGTAGATTACTATTGCTCTTTAAATGCATTTGATATTATTGATACTATTATTAGTTACAGTACCTGTAGCCTAAGAGAGAGAGAGAGAGAGAGAGAGAGAGAGAGAGAGAGAGAGAGAGAGAGAGAGAGATTAGTTTTTCATATCAAAAGTTATTCAATTATTTCCCTTATAGCGTGCAAAACCATTTTAGTATTTTCAATGAGCACACATTATCTTTTATTCGTACACCTTAATATTCTGTAAATTTCAAATATTAATAAATTTTCTTTTACATCTTTGTATGATCGTTAAACTGTTTACCAATTAAAAGACACAACATTCACCACTAATTGTATGACCTAAATACTCGATTCAAATTTCTGTATTGTTTTACCACGCATTTATGTTTTGTTTTTTTTTTTCATCAAAGACAACGGCGTTTACCAAAACTTGAAAGGATTTTTTCATTAAAACATGCGTTTATCTGTAAACTGGAATATGGCAGTTACCCATACCGTATCTAACTATCTTCATATCGCCTGCATTTTATTATTGCTCTTCATATATAATATTTTGCGTATCGTGATTACAATTCGGCTCTGGAAAATCAGAAATAATACAAATTCTCACCAACATATAATAGTTAACTATTTTTCAAGGTCTCTGACTATCCCACTTCTGACTGGATCAATGGACGGCGTTATTGTGACCAAAAATCATTACAAAGAAGTTCATTCCCGACGGCTTAACTCACAACAAGGAACTAGGGTCCATAAGTAGTTGTGGTTCCTATCTGAGCCTACGTATTTTTAAGCACCCTTATTATGTATATATATATATATATATATATATATATATATATATATATATATATATATATATATATATATATAGATATATATATATATATATATATATATAATATATATATATATATATATATATGTATATATATGTGTGTGTGTGTGTGTGTGTGTGTGTGTGTGTGTGTGTGTGAGTGTGTGTGTGTGTTTGTTGTGTGTGTGTGTGTGTGTGGAAATGTATATATATATATATATATATATATATATATATATATATATATATATATATCATATATATATATATAATATAATAATAATAATAATACTAATAATAAAGGGCACACATTAGAAGGTAGACAGACATGCAATGGGAAAGATAAATCCTTTGATGATCGCTCATGGGAGGCAGAGGCAAGGGCCATAATGCCCTAGAAACATAATGTATATATCCATATATGATCAGCGCCTAAGCCTCCTCCTCAACCACGTTAGAACTGGGGGAACCAGGCAGTGGCTGCTGATGAATCCTTAAAAGACACTTACCTACCTCACAGGTTGATGCAAAACCAATGAAATATGTCATGTCATGAGCGGGGATTGAACTCGAGTCCACAAACATTATTAAAGGATATATGAATATGCATTAAAAGCCCCCAACACACACACACACACACTAACCACATGAGAGCGTGCATTCACTATTTAACTTGACTTTGATCCCTTTTGTTTTCTCATGCAGTTCCCGGCTCGGCCAACGCGGAATCAGAGGAATTTATTTCTGGTGATAGAAATTCATTTCTCGAATAAGTGTGGTTCGGATCCCTTAATAAGCTGTAGGTCCCGTTGCTTGGTGACCAATTGGTTCCTAGCCACGTAAAGATATCTAATCCTTCGGGCCAGCCCTAGGAGAGCTGTTAATCAGCTCAGTGGTTTGGTAAAACTAAGATATACTTAACTTTTCTCATGCAGTTATATATACTGTGTTGTAACGCACGTAAAGTAGGTCTCCACCATTTTTACGTAGATATTTTGTGCTTATACTCGAAAGCAGTCTGTGATCCATGTTCACTATGGCAGCAGGGTTTCTTTCTTCTGTCATGTATGCTGTTATATGTTATTTTTTTTAAGTTTTCCCTTAAGTAAACAAATTACGATCGTTGCGAAACCTTTAGCTCGCAGGACGTTACCAGAAAATATTCAACGACCAATTCAAAGTATTCATTAACTACTTTTTAGAAAGCAACGACTTCTCGTGCATTATTCCTCTTATTATCCACAGAATACTATGCCTTGCCTGGACAATGGCTTGAATTTCGAAGCTGGTGTGTGACTGTACTATTGCCATGAAATGTGCCTATGCAAAGGACAAAATTAATTATTGTCATTGTTTGACTGAACAACTAACTGTGCAAAATTCTGTGCACAATTGTGCACTGTTCTGGAGATGTTTTGGTTTGAGGTAACTTGATGCCCCTACAACGCTGACCTCTACTTTAATTGCCAGTTAAAATGTAAAGAACTGGAATGATTTTTGTTTGAAATGTGGTAATAGATTCTGAGTTATTTTTATTCATATTATCAGAAATTGCTTTGTTGATGTTTTAATACGAAATTTGAGAACCTCGAGAATAGTCTTTAGAATACTTTCATAATGCTAATATAAAAATCAGACTCACTCTTTCAGTATACACGTTGTTCATCTTTTTGTCTGCATTCAGTGTCATTTCAGAGAATTGAAATTGTCCTCGTATTTCCATTGAGCCTTTATTCTCCGATTTTGTCGTTGATATCTCAAGGGTAATTACACCCTAATTGCGAGAAGACCTCTCTTGAACAGGTAATTAGGCTAATCATGGCATTAGAAGATTAGCCCTGTCCTAATCACGAGGTTCCTAAATAGGCAATTCCGATAGTTGGTGATTATTCGCTGACCAAAAGTGACAAACAATCAGATGCCAAATCTCTGTTCATATTCTATACATTGATTATCCAAAATTTTGAGGTTTCAGCTCATTATGTTTGAAAGTTTGGATGACCACAATTATCTTATTAAAACTTCTTTTAAAGTAAGGAAGAGCACGTTAATTCTTTTCACCATGACCTAAAGGCCAATTAAAACGAAGTTGGAAAAACATTTCAACGAAATTGTAAAAAAGTTAAAATTTACAAATGAATACGCTATTGTAGACGCTACCCACAGTCCATAGAATATCATTTAAGAAGGATTAGATCTAAAAAAAAAATATATATCATTAAAACAAGACGAAAATATGTCGTTGAAAATTACAATCTTAAATACTTCCATTTCATAGCCTTAAGCGAAAACAAGTTTTGCAAAGTATTGATTCAAGACAGGTAATAGAAGGAAAAACGCACTATCAGCTAGTGAAGACGCTCAACGGTCTGATTTTCTCTCTCTCTCTCTCTCTCTCTCTCCCCCTTTCTTTCTTTTTTTTTTTTTTTTTGGGAGGGGGAGGCCAAACGGCTAAATAACACAATGCAGGTGTTAGAAAACTGAGATGGGTAAGATAAAAACAAGAAAAAAACAGATTGCGGCTTATCGCGGGATAAGCGAGAGTTCGCATTCCTTTCCGGAGGGAAAAGTTCAAGTGTAATAGAATACAAAGACTGGGAAGGGATTCAAACCATGACAGCTGAGAAAAAAATATAAACTTTGTTTTTGACCGATTTAAATCACCCGTATCTGGAGGAAAATGCTCTCAGCCAAAGTCGATGGAGGCTGTATCTTTCTAACGACAATGTCCTGCATAATTTTGTTAATAACCGAAGCACTAAAATATAATTTTAGAATCATTATGGGTGGCATAAAAGGTCAGTAAGATAGGTGCATAAGCGGCATTTCAGACCCGAATACCCCTCTGGTAAATTACGATTCGCTTTAGTTATACAGGATGTTTTCCTGACCCAAGATATATAATCCATATGTTCACTGTGATTTCACTCAAAGCTTTTGGGCCAAGATCATACTGCAAAACCACCGTCCACTAACTCTGTTTAAATTTCCCTTTCGTTATAAAAATATCCTTAATTTTACTCCTTTCAAAATTAAACATGAATTCATATTCATTATGATATTGGGGAATGTAGTATTATTGATGATAAATTATATCTTATTTCCATTTCTCATATCAACAGAAACGTAAGAAACCTAGTCAAACAAATTTTCTATCCTGAAATGTATAAGTAATATTTATCTCAAGAGAACCTTGGCAGTTCGAAACGCTCGGAAATTTAGTTCATGGTAATTATTATAAGACGAGAAAAACTCTCTATCTTAATTTTCTTATCCTTGAAAAGTCTAAATTAATTTTTGTTTTTATAGTCAGTTTGCCAGTTAATGCAATACTTTGGTCCAGAACATCGAAAGATTTCAGATTTTTCCCCTCCAAATCCACTGAGTGAAATAATCTTTATTATCACAACACTATTTTTTTTTCAATCTGAAGATAAAACCACACCGACCAAATTACAATGTTATTTCTTACTAAAAACATGGAATATGATTTTTAAACATTTATTTATCGCTTTGTTTTTTAAAAACTGTAAAAGTATCATGTACGTATTTAAACTAGTAAACTTCATCTGGCAATACGGCTTATGATCTGTGAAAACTTCAATTTTCTTACCCATCAGCAACATCTTGAAATGAACTAAACCACAGCAGAACCCTCTTTATCAATTATGGACATCAACTTTCATTAGTACACAGTGTCGTCAACTTTATGCTAAAGAAAGTAATGGAATGCGATTACTATCAAATTTCTGCGTAAGGCAGGCACCTATTCCATCCTGACTGGCATCTGTCACTAACAAATAAAACCTGGGAACTTCAATGCTGGGGTATTTACTGAAAAATTTTTAATTTTCTGAAAGGCTAACTGCTGAGCTTCACCCCAGACAAACTGTACATCATCGCTTAAAACATCCATTAAGGTAGCTGACGAAATAGAAAAACCCTTCACAGACATCTTAAACAAGCCAGCAGTCCCCAAAAGCGAACGGACTTACTTCTTAATCTTAGGGACAAGAAAATCTACAATAGCCCTAGCCTTATCTTCATTTAACCTAACACACTTCTTACAAATAACATGATCTAAATTAACTATCTATTTCTTCAATAAATCCCATTTAGCTAACTTAACTTTCAAACCAGCTAACCTAAGTCTTTTAAGAACTTCCCTAAGCACTTCCAAATGTTTCTCTATGGAATCTGCAGCAACCAATATATCATCCATGTATACAAACACAAACTTCCCTAATAACCCATGCAAAACTGTGTTCACCAACCTCGTAAAAGTCATATGACTACCTGACAAACCAAACGGAATCCCCATAAACTCATAATGCCCTTTCGGGATCGAAAAAAAAAAAAACTGTATTCTTCACTGAGAGGAACCTTCAAAAATCCTTGCAAGAAGTCCATCGATGAGTAAAATTAATTTTCCCCATCTTTAATAATTAGTCTGGCAAGAATGCTACTGGATACCTATCTGGAACGGTCTTCTCATTTAGTTTACGAAAATATACGCAAACTCAGACTGAGCCATTTTTCTTAGGCACTGCTAACAATGGAAAATTGAAAGGTAGAGGAACTCCGCTAATTATGCCCTCCTTTTCACACGTGCCGACCTCTTGCTCATATTCTTTATAATCCTCATTAGCTAAATGATCTCTAAAAACCTGTCTCCAAACTTGCAACTCTGTCCCTTAAACTCATTTTGCAACAGAATTGTCATCATCAATCCATGCCTCTAAATCTAAGGTGCATGTCCGGTTTTAAAATAACATCATCAAACCAAAACAGCTTTATAAATCTATTCCTCTCGCCATCTGAAACTGAATATTTACCCAGAATCAACTTTATCACAAACATTACCTGCACTATCATCACTACCACCCATAGCATTATCAACATCATCCATTTCGTCAACACTCAGATACGGGACAAAACCCCTAGGAACCCCAGCTGTTATGCCTCCAACCCCAGTACGTATGTATGGAGATTTTATTACGCTGGCACACAGAGTGACCTAATAAGATCCTATTCCCTAAAGCTGCAATGTTCATAGCCAAAACTGGTTCCATAATTAACTGGTTGCCCAACAAAAAATATATGTTAGCTACACCCAAAACATTCAAATTGCGTACTTGGTAGGTTTCAACGGATACTGAGCAAACAACAACTTATAAAAGTTATAATCCAATAAAATTAACAAACGCCCTTGTAGGGATGAAGGTAATTAAAACCGCTAATCAGCACAGTCCCTTTCACAAAAGATTTCAGCTCCTTTTCATTCTCCAGTAGTACAATATAACATTAACAATTTTACAATTTTACCTTACATCTTTGACTGACTGGCCTCCCTTAGGATAATGCCCGTTTATAAATGATCTTACTTGAGTTATCAAAAACTAACTGAAGGCAGTCGAAAACACTGTTTCTGTTTACGAGACTGATAGACCACCAAGAATGATCAGAACTTCTACAACTTCCACAATATTTGGTTCTGCAAAACTTTTAACATAACCCTGTCCTATTGCAATTAAAATGACTGAACCATGTCATCTAATCCATAAATTCCCTATCTCTATTAACTTTGGCAACAGCGCCACTGCAAAGAAATATTAGGCTCTCTATCAGTCCCTACTCTCCTGAAAAAAAACTACTATATGCAAAGCTTCAATCCCCTTTCAGTACCACATCAGAAAAAAGTTACCCCGTTAAAAAGTGCTAATAACTGGCGGGCCTTTAAGCATATACCCCAAACCTAAGAAAACGTAATAGCTCATCAGACACAGTTCTATATTCCTATCAAAACTATTTACTTCAGCATCAGGAAAATTTCAGTGTAGAAGCCTAGCAAAACGCACAAAAATCTCTGAAATTCTCCAAGGAAATAGTATCATGGTTTTACCCATCCCAGATCTGGTTCCCTCTGGCTAATCGTAAATACAAAAGTACAACCAAAAAAGACTGTTAAAATAAAAAATAAAATACTTATTTCCAATGCACTCTGGAAAATACTCAGGAACGGCAAAAAATCACTAAAACAACATAAAGCGATTCCCTAAAAAAAGTTGCCATCCTAGAAAACTAAAATCAAACTTATAAGATACAAACGCCCTCCTAACCCACATTTAGCAGCAAATAATTCACATCATCCCGTGGGAAAAAAGACAACATCGGGCTGCGTGCACAGCTGATCGCCATTCAAAGAACATACGAAATGACCCACCCCCCGCAAAAAAAAAAAAATCAGTTCACCGTCAAGAAAGAAGGCGCAAAAAGTGAAGAAAATAGAATATTGGGTAAAGAGAGGGAGAGATAGAGAGAAAGAGAGAGAGAGAGAGATAGAGAGAAAGAGAGAGAGAGAGAGAGAGAGAGGAACTGCTTGCCCTTCCCAGCACACAAACCTTCCCTCCCCAAACTCCCCCTTCATTGCTAAGCAAAAAAAAAAAAAAAAAAAAAAAAAAAAAAAAAAAGCTAGTGCATACACTTTCCAGCGAGTTCACTTCCTTGACTCTGGTTACTCTGAATTTGCATGACCCCCGAATCACAGCCGCAAACACAGGCACCTTCTACACATATATAAAAAAATAAATAAGTACGTTACGATCTTCAAACATAAAATCATGCAGCATCAGAGAGAAAAGAAAACAATACCAGATCATAACAAAAATGATATGGATGCTCTCCTAATAACCTGAGGAAAGAAAAAAAAACACATTATTAACATGAGAAGAAATTCAATTAAAAGATAGAGCGGACTATTCTCCATGTTACATGGGTTAACCAGGCAAATCGCTCCCCCCCCCCCCACCCCCCCCCACCCCCCCCCCATCCCCAAACGTAAAAAAAAACATACAGTAAAAGAATACCTTCATTCGAACATTGACATGTTAATTCAAAAATGACCAAATGTCACATAGTAAAAATAGTCTCTTTGCATCTCTCTACCAGTAATCAAACATTTTCATGGGGTTTACTCATAAGGAGGATTTCTAGTCAAAAGAAAAACATGGTCCCCATTGGAATTCAGTGACACACGAAATATCAAGTAAAAAGGAAATGCATAACCAAAATTGAATACTAAAAGTAAAGAAAATGTTCACTGCATCGGTATCCACATAGAGAATTTTTTGATAAACACAGGCACTGGAATAAAAATGATTGGTTAAAAATGTTTTGCTCACTTCTCTATGGCCACGTTCATAGTCTCTTTCATGGTCTCACTGCACCATTAGAATTTTCTGTATTTGTAGTGAACTATAATTTATAAGCACCCGTCAAGCATGCTGCAGTGCCATATAAACAAACATACGAACTCTTCTATAAGACACTCCCCCTTAGCATGACGTCAATGACTGATAACTTCGTTAAGAGGAAGATTCCATGACATCACCCATCACCTGTCATTCAAGTGACGGACAAACGAAGTGTCAAAAGGAGTCACGGCTGATCATCGCTACCATACTTAGGTCATGCATAGAAATCATGCTTCGGGCAGAGAGGAACGACCACCAAGTCTTGTTTATCATCCATTTAGAAGAATGTAATGGCAACTTATACATTGTCCGACACATTCACGTCTTCGATTTCCTGAACTGAGATTCGCTATCATTTCCAAAGGTGGCAAATACTCAGCTAAATCAGTTCAAGCACCTGTAAAAAAGACTATACAAGCAATATATTATATATATATATATATATAGATATATCCATATATATATATATATATATATATAATATAATATATATATATATATTATATGTGTGTGTGTGTGTGTGTGTGTGCTGTGTGTGGTGTGTGTATGTGGGTGGGTGTGTGGGTGTGTGTATTAGTAAATTTTTACTTAAAATATCGTCGTGTGCTTGTGTAAACCAATTGTGATTCAGTTTTTAGGTCGCCTTAACCTTGTTTTTAAGTGATCATATAGTTAAAATTGTTTAAAAAATACTATATAGTTTTTTCATATGTGACAAGTTCTATCGACTGTATTGTTTTATTAATTTTTTTTCCTTTTCCTCTCCATATTCGATATTAATAATAATAATTTTCTCTCCTACTAGATATCATCTAATTATTTTCTCTGCTTAATCAATACAATCTAATAATTTTTCCTCTCCTTACTCGATATCATCTAATTTATTTTCTCTCCTCAATCGATATAATCTAATAATTTTTCTCTTCTTTCTCTATATCACCTAATTAAAGGTAATTCAACTGATGAATGACCTTACAATTGATTTCTGATCTACATCCTCTGCTGCCATTGCTGTCGCTCGCTTACACAT
Source organism: Macrobrachium nipponense (assembly GCF_015104395.2). Lineage (NCBI taxonomy): Eukaryota > Metazoa > Arthropoda > Malacostraca > Decapoda > Palaemonidae > Macrobrachium > Macrobrachium nipponense. The sequence goes on along the minus strand of NC_087220.1, from coordinate 21,217,681 downwards.
GATTAAAGTTTTGGCATTGTCTTGTTCAGCCTCAGAAGAGAGGGTTTCGCTTCAGACGAGTATTATGGACTCGTCTGAAGCGAAACCCTCTTCAGACGAGTCCATAATACCCGTTATTACCCCAGTCTTCTTCTGTGCGAATCTGCAACTACCTATTTTCACGGTTCTGGCAATTTTTCATTTTTATTTTATTCATTTATCTATTTTTATTTTTTGCTAGGTAGAATTTTTCGAAATATAAAAATAAATATCGTGTCGAAGGACCTCTCGTCTATCAGAAAGTGATAACCGGCCAGCAAAATCTACTCATAAGCCGTAAGTTTCACCAACTTACCGACCAAGCAGCGACAATGGATGGTGTTAACTCGTGTTGCGTTGATACATACATACATAGTACATACATACATACATACATACATACATACATACGTATAAATATTATTACAATATGTAAGAAAGGGCTAAAAGATTCAAATAAAGAAAAAACTCATCCATAAATTTTTATTTTTCTTTTGTTGCTTTTTTCTTTACCTACTCAAAAAATTTTCCCTTTGCATAAATACAAACGTGGGCCGGTACCTCAGTTAATGGAATATCGGACAATCTTTAAAAAAAACTAATATTTCCCAGAAGTTTTTAAGGGGATAAACGACGCCCACTTTTTTTTTTTTTTTTTTTTTTTTTTTTTTGCTTTTTTTTTTTTTTTTTTTTTTTTTTTTTGCTTGTAAGTTGCACAGAAAAGCTGCCACATTCCCCTTTCCGGATTTTCCTTAGAACCAGCGAAGTATAACACAAAGGGAAGGTATACAAAAAACCTATCAGATATTGAGAGAGAAAAAGAGAAAGTTTAGTAACTTTTCTTTATTTTTCATCCATAATATCTATTCCAAATCATATTGCTATGGACAAATTAATGTTTTATTTGATCTTGTAAATATTAAACATAGTATGTGGGGGATGAATAAGTGAATAGCTGCCCTTCGGTCTTCGTGCTAATATTGACACACTGACACTGGCGACTTCTGGCCTTTTGCTTTTGACTAAATTATACACAAATGAATGTATTTGGTATACGTGTATCAGTGGTAGTATTATATGGTAACATTTCCTTTAAAAACTTCATGATGTTAACCTAAGGTTACCGATGCAATATGAAAACAATTACTAATCAAAATACTTAGACATTCTAGGTACTGTTATGTTCATACAGGGAGATTTTCATTTTTAATCCATAATAAAAAATAAAAGTCAGTATTTCCGAAAAACATTGTTCTTTGGCCATCAAATGTGTGTATCTTTAAAAAAGCAAAAAATAGTTTCATATTAATCACGGGCTGTTTACATTTTTATTTACCATTTTGTTTTTCTTTTTTTTATTTCGAAAACGAAATATTACTACTTCCATAATCACATACTTTGTCATAAATGATTGAGTTGCACTATTTCTGTATCACTTTTTTGCAATAGCAATATCATTTTTGTGAGGCAGGAATATTAATTAACCATTCGCCTAAGCTACATAATCGTACCGTTCTATTCATTCATAAAAATAAAATATTAATTTTAGATAATATCTATTCATACCTTTGTAGTTGTTCCCGTTTTAAAAATTCTACCTGCTTCTCGTGTTTTTTTTTTTTATCCACAGGGTGTAATCTTTCGAAAACATATGTATTTTGTTTTTTTACGATTATTAGAAGAATTCTCACTAACTGGGTACAGCTCACTTTATGCCCTATTAATTCTTGTCTTAGTTTCCAAAATATCAAAATCCTACCGAGCCCAATCATCCTCCCTTAAGGACCTTTCTCCTATCGACATGAATCATTTACACACATGGTCAGCCACTCAGTTTCCCTTTTATACTCAAACTACCTCATCTCATCTATAATACCATCAAGTCTTTCCACCGCTTTCATTCTTTAAGTTTTCAATCGCACTCTTATTTCACAAACACTTCCATTCCCATTCCGATTCCCATTTTATTTACATCAGCCTCCTCACTTCTGTCATCGACCCTCAGCATTTCCTCTACCCGCACCAAGGCTGCAATACATTCGCATTTTGTTTTTTCCTTTTAAGATCCATCTACTTGTTAAGGCTTACTACTGCAACTAGTTTCATATCTACGCTTAAATTCTAACATGCCTCTTTTTTTCACTGCCTTATATAGCCTACATATTATTCTGTGTAGCACTATGCGACAATTCCCTTTGTCCTACAAATGCACTTGTAACAAAATCTTCCTAATCACCAAACCTCCATCTTCCTTATTCCACCACTTACTGCTTTTATTTTTCTTCCTACACTCCTATACCCAAGACCACTCATAGATGGTTCTGTGTCAGCGACCTTGGGGTTTTTGTGTACCTCATCAGTTATTTGCATTCTGTTTCCACGCTTTTCATAAGGAGTCATCTTTGTCACTTTTATAGTCTTATTTCTAAACCCTACTCACGGAATAAAAGTTTTTATCTTTTTTGCATTTTTTCTTCTTTCGCTGTTGTCCTGATATATACCTATATCGAACTTTTCCTTGCCTCCAACTGTTTTTCAAATGCATACAAGAATACTCTTTTGGGAAACTGTACCTACGTTCAAATCACATTGATACTTACACTCACCTTTGAGCTAAATTGAAAATGATTTTAATGTGTACTTTAGCTCCATCATCACATTTTGCATAAGAAAATATAGACAATAAAAGAAATTTTTTTTTTAAGATATTCGTATAAATAACGCATATATAGTTTTTCACTTATTCCAGTTATTTCTGCTTCCCCCTATTGCTCCATCAAACCAACCAAATTCTATCTAGAAATAAGTCGTCCGTTATTCCCTTCTCTCTCTCTCTCTCTCTCTCTCTCTCTCTCTCTCTCTCTCTCTCTCTCTCTCTCTCTCTCTCTCTCTCTCTCTCTCTCGTAATGTATATATAAGCCGTTCGGAAATAACTGCGGGGTAAGCACTATTCAAATAAACAGGGACAGAATTAGATTTCAGTCTGACGAATTTTCCAGTTCTTGGTTATGGAATGCAGAGCAAAACCAGTCCTCGATTTTCATGTGAGTGTATTCGTTTTCTCGTTTCAGTAAATTACGATTAACAGGTAAAAAAAAAAAAATTATTTATTCAGAATATGTTAATGTTGGAACATGTATGAATTGTGAAATTATAAGTAACGAGTAGGTTTTTCAGTAACCGCTTCTTCTTCTTTTTCTTCTTCTTCTCTTTCCTCAGTCTATGTGTTTCATCTTAAGTTGAAACCGATTGCTGATGGTAGAGTAAATAAGCAAATCATAAGCAAATGATCTTTTTGTTGAAAGGGAATTGGTTATTTTCCTGCAAATCTTTTCAACATTACTACAGCAGTTGAGTATCAAATGGGATACTATGAAATAACTAAATTACCGAACTGTCGCAACTATTTCAGTCTTTTGAATAGTGAAAAAGATTTGAAAGTGTGAAAATTTACTGCTGAACATTATAGAGAGTAAACGATCATGGAAGAACAAAAATAAGTTTTTAAACAGAGAGGAAAAAAAACATAATTTGCAAACTAACGTAACATACAATAAAAAGGGTCGGAAATTAGAAGTTACTTTGCAATAAAAAAAGAAACGTTTTTGTTTACAGAATTACGAAATGGCTCATCTCTGTAATGGGAAACCGATTTTTGCAATGCAAATTGCAGTTGCAACTCAGATTAGCACTTTGGAGTATCATTTTGCAAATGGCATTCCATAATATAACAATGAATTGTAGAAGTAAAAAAAACAGAAAGATAATACTCAACAAAAGAAAAAATAAGCAAAGGTCACTTTTGGATTACGAACAGAAATAGTGATCGAAAGAAACTTGAGTGTTGTAATACTTGATTTTTCAGATGATATTCACTAAGTGTCTTATGCGCTCTTTCTCGTTCACTTAGCTTCTGTGATCAGTTGAAATTATGCATTAAAAATATTTTTAATCTTTATCTTTATTTATTATTTATTACCTCTTCTGTTTTATGTAATGACTCAATTTTTCATTCAATATTCTGCTGATTCTATTAGCGATAACTTCCCTTTGCATTCATATATCCTAGTATTTAATTCCAAATATCATTAATTTTCTCCTCTCGTATTATTCTTATTATGTCACTTATCGTAGGGCGTGAATAATTCCCGATATATCTAATCAGTAATAAATCCACTTCAGTCAACATACTTCATCCATAAAAAAACAAAGGGCTAATTTTCTGTGCAAATATTTTAAGTCTCCAATCGCCAAAGGACTTTTTGTATGACCTAAAGTATTTTTGTTACAGTTGATGGCATTTAGCACTCTAGCATGTAAGATTTTTTACTTATGTTCAGTAGCCAAGACAATAATTGCATCCTTCCTATACAGGGCGTGGAAGGGTAATGAACCTCCGACATCGGCACTCCTGAGAAGTTCTCGTCTACTCTCCCCAGAGGCAAATATAAACATGACCCTAAAAGTCTTCATAGAGACATCTTACATGCTGTGTTAACAGTGTAGCTAGGTTTCCCGTTTGGGGGTGGTCTTCACTGATTCTAATGGCAATCTGTCCTTACTCACGAACTTCCCTACTGTTGTGACTTTTAACCCGAACGGGCGAAATGAAACCTGCACAATAAAGTCAAACTAACCAACACCCACAAATGTAAGCCTGCCACTAACGTTCAGTTATGCCTGCGCAGTTATAACTGCACAGTTGGTCTGTGTAGTTATAACTGAAAACGTTAGTGTGGATAACCTGGACAAATAGCTGAGTAAATAGCTCATGTCAATGGATGGACCTCAGGCTAAACGGTTGCGCGTGCGCATTGCAACGTTATTGTGGTGGAGACAGCTTTTTTTGGGTCGGTTCGTTGTCCGTCTGCGGACAGTAGCATGTTTTAATCAAGAAACATTGAGCTGGGTTTTATTTAAATGAAAAGCGTTTATACCTAAACTGATATTCAGATTCTTATTTTTAATAATTGATACGAAAAGTCAAAATAATATATATCATAATATCGTCATTTTTTCCCACGGGAAAAAGAAAAATACTAGTGTATAATGAAGGCTGAAAGAGGCAAACGTCCATTCTTGAATGTCATGTAGATTTCTTTGAAACCATCCCTATGAATGAGACTGTTTGGCAAGTAAAAAATCCAAAACCAAAGCTATTGTAACAAATTAAGCCTATTTGTATGTTTATCGTGGTATGAACCATATATGCAAAGACGGGGGTTTTCAATGAGAAAATATATGTTACAAGATAATGTAAAACAAGAATTGGCCTTTATGCGTCTATTCAAGATGCCGCTTGCAAACATTTCAGAGTGGGATGCGACCGCAGGGCTGGTTAGAGCATCATGCAGGACACACTACTGCCGGTACAGGCTGGGGGGGGCAAAGGTGCAATTTGGTAGCTAGGTCAGGCCATTTATACCCAGTTTCAGGGAATCTGGAAGCATCTTGTCCAAAGTGGATATGTCTAACCCCCCAAAGCTGGATTTGAACTCATCAAAATGGATTGATCCTTTGTGAGTACCTGAATGAAAGAGGGTCACTAGACCCTGGTAGAGGGGGGTGGAAAAAGGTGACAATAGTGCTAGCTAAGGTCAAGAGGCTCGGGTCAGCAGGCGTGAATGCAGTGCGAGGAGGCAGAGTAGCGGATGTTGAAGGAATCTCCAATGACAATAAAACGAGGGAAGCGTCAGATACAAGGGTTAAGGGTCAGTTCAGACAGAACTCATGTGACTAGTGTGAATTCTGGCAAGGGAAGGGGCTGCTGTCTGTTACTGGCTTCTGTCGAATTAGATCAAGGACTGTAATACAATGGAGAGACACTGTCAAAGGAGGCGCAATTCCCCTAGGTGCCATTGACCCACTTCAGGATTTTGGCATACAGGCCGTTGATGAGTATGACAAGCAGATGACAAGCGATAAATCAATCAAGTTGAACATGTCATTAAAATGAATTTAGGGAATTTTTATTTTTCCAACTACTAGACAGTTTTTGGAAAGAATAGAAAGAGACCCAAAGTCAAAACTGTGATCACAACTTACAAAGTAGTAACAATAAATGATCACATTCACTGTTCCCCTGGTAGAAAGGGGGGTAGATTAGTTTACTTTCTGTTTTTCTTCCTATTCAAATTCTATAAATTCTCAACATTTCCCTTTATATTACTCCGTCTCATGTTTAGGCAAATTTGGAAGAAAAAAATAGTCAAAAGGATGTTCATAGAAATATATATATATATATATATATAGATATATATATATATATATATATATATATAGTATATATATATATATATATATATATATATATATTATACAGTGCATACATATCATAAAGAAAGAGTGACGTGGCAGCTAGCGTTCCTGCACAATGGATTTCTTGTGTGAAATTGACGCATGTAAAGCTTGGTACTTGCCACCCTACTATAGAATCATAATATTTACATAAATCTTATTTTTCCGTTTACATTTTCCACTGGATTCTACTTCAGACGTGTATTTTTATTCTTACTCCAACTACACTGAAAAAAAATGCTACCACTCTGCCACAATTCTTTCATAAAAAGATCCATCCATCTCTAAAGTAAATACTGATTATAAAAGGCCCACTCGCCTCTTGATCTTTCCCTGACTCTTTCCCGGGGCTAATAATCAAAAACCTGTTCACTTATTTGCGTTTTTGCCTTCCCGGAAACTCTTGTCTTCCTTAGTCGTGATTCGTGAGGCCTAGCCAGAGATTACTTTGATTTCCTTTCTCCAATGAGATTCTGCCGCGTCCCCCCTATCTCCTATTGTTTTCGAAGCATTAGAGTTATTTTCTCTCTCTCTCTCTCTCTCTTCTCTCTCTGCTCTTCTCTCCTCTCTCTCTCTCTCTCTCTCTCTCTAAGATGTCTGAAGGAAATCAATTATCATATTGACTACAGAAATATACTTTACTAGCGAAAGCCTACTTTGAAATACGAAAAGGAAAATAACGAGTTTCTTCAAGAACAACTATAATTGTCTTTGTAAGCAATTCTTGAGCAATATTAATAAGTAGTAAGGTCTACATTTTCCATGTTTAATTTAATGTATTCGGCAAAGAATATTCATAACACACTTTATTTTTATTTCTTACAACGATCCCTGGGTGAATAATTTACAGTTATTTATCAGAAACCCGATATAAAAGGTTACCTCCCAACCAACTCTATTTAACTTTGCAGTGTTTAATAATTTCATTTTCCTTCATGCTTCCTCCTCGCACTCTGATAAATTTGCATATAGATAACGCTTTCCCTTTCAGTTACTTCACATTTCAGTCTCTTTCGAGATCTGGGATTAGAAACGAAACTATGCTCAACGAGGCATGGTTTGGAAAAAGTATTGGTTCCAAAGAACAACTTTCTGTCTCTTATAAAATCAAATATATTTGGATTCTGGACTGAATTCTATGAAGTGAGGAAATGTTTGACTGCTTTCGCGTTTGGGAAAGCATTTATATGTACTAGATATACAGTTTATACTCAGGAAGAAAAACATATCAAGCTTGAACCATCTGTCAGATAATTTTCAGCACAGATTGTCCATTTGTAGTTAGCTAACTTTAGTCATTTTTTTCATATTTTCATGCGTTTATATATCAGACAATAAAACGTTATCGTTATTACTTTAAAACACTTAAACAAATACCAATCAACAAATTAAACAAATTAAATTTTTATAGGAAGATTACATAACATCTGGACTGTTTCATATGGATAAAAATCATATAATAAGAAGTATTTTTATCTTGACAAAAATGGTTATGCACTGTATTCGAACTGACGATGTTGAGTCGAAAGATCTTGCAGCCCTCCATTGTTTTACTTTCCTTCATGGATTTCTTTTCCTACCTTTATTTATATTCATCACGTTCCAGATGTTCGTGTTTTAGTTAGATATATATATATATATATATATATTTATATATATATATATATATATATATATATATATATATGTGTGTGTGTGTGTGTGTGTGTGTGTGCGTGTGTGCGTGCGTGTGTGTGTGGTATAAAACTGCATCACGGAAATTCGGAACGATTGAATATATAAATAAAGATAGAAGCCATGAGGAAAGTAAAGCAATGGAGTGCTGCAAGATACAGGTGTTTCAGTTTCTCGTTATTTTGGTTGCGTATCAATGACTCTATTCTCTCATGAAAACCATGAAAAGCAACGCTATGCATCGAGACGCCTCAGACCGAATCTCACATTAACAGCTGCTTCTATACTGATCGCATTCTATACACATCTTTGGAACACCGTGGCATTTTGCTGGAACATAGTATGCGAATCCTAACCGAACAAAGAAGAACCGTACACTAGTACGATCCACACTGGTATGACAGTTTCCCATGGGTCAAATAGGAAAATCACAGGACAAGTGAACAGAATAGCATAAGTTGTTTAAAGATGGGCTCAGAAGACATCGTAATCTTCGTTCATGGTAATGCAAACAATCGTGATACGAAATGGATATGACTCCCTCCGAGGATTTTATTTAAAACTCATTGCCTCCAGGATTAATGGAGATTTTGTTTTATTTTTGAAATATGATCGGTTTATTTACTCTTGATTGCTCATGTTTCAATGCATTACAGTTTCATTACATAGTAGTCTGTAGTGAATTTGTTTATAACGCATTTAAAGATAAACTAAGAGTTTTGAACTCTTCATTTTTTTTCTTTTTAGAGATACGTCAGTCGATGGAAACTACTGTGCAACACATAACAGATTAGTGATGTATTAGGACGTATGTATTGTTGCGTAAAACAGGTTATATATTAATAAAGTGATATTAATTTAGTGAAAATCTAGTATTCTCTTCAATTTTGTGATTTTGATAATAACTTCGGAAGTTGTTGTTTTATTATGGTGAATCACTTCTGCTTAATATTGCTTAATATTGCAGAAGGCTAATTCTCGTTTCAATTTCGTCTGATGATAAAGGCAGGAACAATGGTAAGCTAAGGAGTTATTAAATACTATACAAATATAATTGAAATAAAACAGTATACACAAATCCTTTGTCTCTTATATTTACTAAAACGTGATTATATTTATTGTGTTATGGCTGTTCCCAATATCATTCAAGATTATATTGTTATCATTGTTGTGTACACAGCGTTAAAATACTTGTGCGAGACATCTATCATTCTTTAGAGGATGTATCCTTCGGATATATAATGAGCATAAACTATGGGTATTAACATTTTCTATTGAATTGTCAGCTTTGTAAGATCAGACTCCAAGAACTGCCTCCATTTTGCAGCGTAAACCATTGAGTTTATTTCTCTGCAACTCCTAACACACAATTTTTATCAATTCTATATTTACTTAATCACAGTTTGCTGGGGTATCTCTTGTAAGATGCCATTGCAGGAAAAGGCTGTATTCTAATCCTGTTTCATCCGATTTTTGAACAATGCTCAAGGTCTGGAGCCGAATATGTAATTTTTTAACACGCCCCCCCCACCCACCCCCACCCCCACCCGACCTCCCCCGCCATCTCTCTCTCTCTCTCTCTCTCTATCTCTCTCATGATGTTGTCATAAACAGGAGGATTTTTTCTTTTTTTATTTATTTTTTTACTTTGGTTCTATGTTATTATTTCATTCAAGTTTTGAATTTCATATATTGCATTAAATTTTCTGGTAATGTGAACTAGTGACAGATTTATACTTTTCTTTTAGTTATTTTGTGGTTTAAAGTATAACAACCACATATTCAAAGTGAAGTATATTATTCCTTATTCGACAACATTTTATTGTTTTAACTTTCCTTTGAATATATTAATATAACAGTTAGATGGTACATAAAGTTTAAAAGGAGTTGTCTATTTTTCTTCAACTAACTGTCAATCATGTTTCTTTTAATTAATGCTTTTTCTGGATGGTTATTTTATTTTTCCTGCGTTAAACATTTACGTTGGCAATGATGTGAGGAAAACCACTTTGGTTATAAAGTTTATAATATAAATTAAATTCACATGCCCTGGATGTCCGGGCTCTTACGTGGATCGACGCGGAGGTTACTGCAGGTCGGGATATTGCAGCCATTTGGGTTTCAGCTTTTCGCACTGGCCAAAGATTTGAAGCAGCCATAATTTTCTAATATAAAAAAATCATGCCGCAAATATGTAAAACCGAAGTCCTGAAACAACACTTCTCAATAACGGGTTAGGATTAAAGGGACCAAGACCACTTAACAACTTTAGAATCATTATATATTAAAAGACTGGTTCCCTTCTCTCAATAGTAACTACTTCCTCAGCAAACTTTGTATCTGGCATAGTTGTCGTCTGGCCTCGGACGCCATTGTTTGTCATTCCCTCTTCTCTCCTGCTTATGGACGGTTGGTATTTTGGTTGTCTCTTTTTGTTTACTGTTTTATGTACTTTTATGCTTT
>NC_087220.1:21192229-21202229 GCF_015104395.2 Macrobrachium nipponense | reverse complement strand
TGGTGTAGTCTGGTGTTTCTTGATCTGGGGTATCGTGCTCAATGTTCGTATCCGGTTTAGACTTGTCCATACGAGAGTAGGGAGTAGGAAGGACTCTTGAGTAGTATTCAAAGAAGGCTTCTGGGGTCTGGGCCAATGCCGATGATGGTGGTGTTGTTCATAATGCTGTCACGGGATAGAGCGTAATTATGACAGGTGAGGGCGGGGTTCTTGATAGTGCCCTCTTGTACGTGACATGAACGCTGTCAGGTCGGGAACGTGACCTCGTTCCAATACTCTGGTTAAGGATTCGTGTTCTGTTACAGAAGTTAGAATTACTTTATATTCTGCATTTGGATATAATGTTTTGTAGTGACAAGCGTATCCAAAAAGCGTAACTCGCGAAGAGGGCACTTTGAGGGACACCCAGTTACCTATTGGTCATATCAAGTTGTTGCTTTTCATTAGTCATTTATGCCTATTCTTTACTTTGATCGAGTTTTTGACAGAGTTGATGACAGATTTAATTTAGGATGACAAGTATATCCAATGATACTAAATTACTCTGGAATAAACAATGTATATCATCTGTGACTTTGACTATATTAATTTAAGGTTTCACAATAATTTAGTAACGCTGATTATTTTTGTGATCCTTAACAAAGGAGACAGAAAGAATATTCATCCTTTCCATCTGGTCAAACCGAAACTAATTGTAACTGGCTTTTGGTGGCAGAAGATTTATCATTTAACAATCCCTTACATTTTTCCAGAATGTTGTCTAACTATACGACCCCACAATTCTTAGACATTTGTAACTATCAATAAATAATCATGGAGAGAGAGAGAGAGAGAGAGAGAGAGAGAGAGAGAGAGAGAGAGAGAGAGAGAGAGACCCACAAATATAATAACGAGAGAAAAAGTGTTCCTGACTACATTGTTAGAAAAATGTCCATTTGGTTACTTTATGAATATCTTGGATGCTTGTGATGTTGCTAAGAAACACTTTATAAATATTTTATCTGTAGCTCTCAAAAAGCATCCATCAAGATTTTACATGGCGTAAGGTTGTCTGTGGGACGAATACTCAGTCAGGTTAACACTGAATTGTTAATCTGTGTTTATAGATCGATGTCTGGTTGTGGTAGTCCTTGTCCCCTGGTAGGATCTTATGGTCACTTGAATATGTTCTTGGAAGACATTCGGTGATATACCTCTCGAACTATTTTATCTTTTTTTCTGTTGACAGATTCCATATTAGCGAAGGATTTATTCGTTGTTTTATATGTAAGCTTTGCATCCTCCTTGCATCACAGACTCTACCCTCGGTTGCTTCCTGATGTGGAGGGACAAAGGTTCAAATTATCTTTTCATAGGTTTGAATATTTTACTTTGTGGGATTATAGCAAAGAAACAAGTGGGACTTTCATTGTTTACTCTTTGACAGAGTTTGTGTTATTCAAGGACGAGCAGGAGCTTCGTTGAGTTTTCTTTCTTTTATTCCACCTTTTTCTCCGTCGGCAAGAAAACAAATTCTTTTATATTGGAGGAGCGTTGTTTCTCCCTAGTGGTCCGAAAAGCGGAGATTCATGAAAGAATATCTCAAAGGTCTAAAACCCATTGATTGACCTGATCTTATGTTGTAACTATATTTGGATTAATAGCGCTTATAGGTATTAGTACAAATGTATTTTCCATATTCCTGCGTCAGGGTTTTTTTTATCTTAATTTCAAGCATAATGTCTAAAACAAACTTTTCCAATTAATTGCATCGCAATATGGAAGGATTTAAGCAATTCTTACTCTTCATTTTCTGATCTATGGTTCCTGTCTCTGGAAGATCAACAGAAATGATTTCCATGGGATTCCATTTGCAGGATGGTCATAAGAAGGGGTTCATTTCTAACGCTATAATTTGACAACGGCAAAACGGTGTTTAAGGCAAAAAGTGTTTCTGTCTACACAATTTCTTTGACATGTTGGATTCACCGGTAATATCTTGTATTTCTTATTCTGTTTTACACTCGTATCGTACGAGATTTTGTTATGTTGTATTGCACCAAGTACCGTAATTTATAAGAGTATCTTGAATCACTAATGTAAAGAATAAACACTTTGTCCCTGTAGCCTACCAAGAGCCAAAAATACGATTACCCATAAAGGGATACGAGCACACTGAATAAAAACGCTCCGCCACTCTCTCTCCACCCCCTACCCCCACCTACACCACCTCTCTCTCTCTCTCTCTCTCTCTCTCTCTCTCTCTCTTTGAAAGTTGTTTCAGTTTAAACTTATTCCGTATGATTTTTGTTTCTATCTAATGATTTACATTATTGTATATTCCTAATGGTCCACTAGGTTGTTACTGCCAGTTGACTGATTTATTTATGCATTGATCCGCTCATAAAATAAACATCCATGACTTAAAAAAATATGCGTTGGTATATAATCAAAGGTTTAATTTTTAATGAATGTCCTTTAGAAAGATGGCTCAATTTTTATTTTCACACATAGAGTAACAATAACCAGTTACCTATTCAAACAATCTGAAGCAATTAGCGGCTTTCTCTTTGCTAAAAAAGTTGAAAAGTTGCTTGACAAACGCATTTCTGCAGTCATGCCGACAGTCATGTTCCGAGGTGGCCATTCCTTCTTCTCGTTCGTAATATAAGTACTCATATTGCTGATACCCTCAGTCCAAATGAGGACTGCGAAGAAGGTAACCACACAGCTATAAACAGTCGCTCCACCATGAATCATAGTGTCTACGTTCTACTACTTCACCATACATTCAGATTTCTCTCTCTCAAATAACCATTTACAGTACCACTTCCACACGCACACACACACACACACACACACACACAGAGAGAGAGAGAGAGAGAGAGAGAGAGAGAGAGAGAGAGAGAGAGAGAGATGAGCGGATCAATGCATAAATAAATCTGTCAACTGGAAGGTAAGAACCGAGTGGATTTGGGGGGGTGAGGGGCGGTGGGGTTTGCTACATTTCTCGGTTACAAGTTTTTTGATTTACAGATTCTAATGGGGTTATTGTTTTATTTATGTAATAATGGTTTGTAATGCGTTAGGTAAATTTTACGTAAATATTTCACACACGCACGCAGACAGACACACTCAGGTGGATAGAACTTTACTGAACAAGTCTGAAGATTTACCTATTCAAGATGTGCCTTTTGAAAGTTTCATCAATTGCCGGACGAAAGTTAGGTGTTGTTCATAAAGCATCATATATTTATAACAATGATAAAATGAATGCAATCTCTTTTAGGTTAATAAAATTCCTTTAAAGGAATATTGTTTTCCTGTGTGGATGTTTCCTTCTGTCAGAGATTTACCTCTTTTAGATAGAGTGTTCGTGGCGGTAGGGTTCTGTTTCCCAATATTTGCAGTTGTGAACTGGACAACGACAGATGGTCTATTGTGTCACTTTTCCGTAAGTTGTATTGCAACAGAGAGCTTTCACATTCACAATTAATCCCTGATCCCGTTTTCTTGCCGACAACAACTAGATTCGCTGAGCAGCAGCACCAATAGACAGGAAATGTGGTTCACTGTTGAACTTCTCAGTTTCAGAGGTCCTTTATTCCTCTCACTGTTGCATTGTGGAACAGCCTCCCAGAGGATGTCGTTGTGATTGGACACTTCATATAGTTAAAGACAGTGGAAATTTTAATATTCAATTTCCCACTTAATTTAAGTCTTTTGACCTGTAATATAAATGGCGAGCTAATTAGATGTTTCTTTAATGGTTAATATAACAATTTCTTTCTTATCGTTACCTGCATATATTCTTCGATCCTTTTGTCAAATATATTAAAAACACTGTCATGGCATCACTGGAATTTGAACATCTCTTCTTTAGAAATCAATGTTGGTCTATCATTATGTATAGAACGATGGACTTACGTTTGGGAATTAGCAAGTTCTGATTGAGCCACTACGTAACTAATGCTCCTCAAGGCTTCAGCAAATCCAACCATTACCATTACCTTTCAGTTCACTGTATGATCGAAATTATGCATTACAGTGCATATGTTTCTCTTGGGTCCTTGTACAGTTGGACACAGGTTTCCCTGGTACACCTTCTTGAGGGACTTCGAAAAATTATATGGTAACAGTGTTTACTGAGGGTGATGGGGGGAGGACTCTTCCTCTCTTAGCAAGAGTTCCACCAATAAGCTCAGGAATTCTTTCAGTGGGAGGAGTCATTAGGCATGGGTTGGAGAAACACACACACACACACACACACACACAGGAGTAAAAGAAAAAAAAAAAGAAACATCTGAGCAGGGTATCGCTGTAACCAAGATTACTGTCTCACTTTTAATATAAGTTGTTTATTAAGATTCCATTTAACTTTCGTCTAAATCGTTATCTTACCACCGTGTCTGTTATTATACATCGGTCATATTAATTACGCAATACTTAAAATTGATAAAAATCTTAGTTATATTGGTATTGGAGAGAATCACGAACATCATAACAGGATATTTTAATCTTGTCACGTAAGCCAAGTTTATAGTATCGGTTGCAGTGCGTTTCCTACCAATAATATAATAGGAAGCTATAAGGAGAAGCGCAGCAACACTTCATTGAACATACCCAAAAACTCAGTGAACGTGTTTCAAGTGTCCGACACCTTAGCTCCTCTCTCTCTCTCTCTCTCTCTCTCTCTCTCTTCCATATTAGCTACTTTAAAGTGACATGTCATCTAGAAATGCCACTGCGCTAAGTATGCAGTTTTGATATGTCATTAACACCCTTTAATCTTGACTAAACCAATATATGCATATATATTTTTCGGGGGGCGGGGGACTGGTGTCGGGGATAGAGTTCTTGTTGTTAAGAACCGTCTTACAGGTTTTGGATTCTAAAATGTAATTCAAAACCGACAAGCTTCTTGCTTTTGCTGTACCGATGTCTTCAGCTTGGCTTTGCTACAACTGAAATGGGTGGGGGACTACGGGTAGGGGTAAGGTGAGCCTGGATAGAGTGTATGGCTAACGAAAAGCTCCACTTGAAATATCTTGTTTATCTTTAATGCCTGCGTGTTTTTAGTGTTTATCCTAATATTATAATAGTACTGTAGATTTTCTGAATACAACACATTTCCAAGAAGAAGGATTGGGTTAAACTCACTCTCTCTTGTAAATACATATAGAAAAAAAAGGAGAGAGAGAGAGAGAGAGAGAGAGAGAGAGAGAGAGAGAGAGAGAGAGAGAGAGAGAGAGAGAGAGACTAGACGTTACTGAGGAATCAAAATGAAACTACTAGGGACAGAGAAAATTCCACTACGTGTAATGGAAACCATTCCCATATGGTAAACTTAATTCGATTGCCAATGATAAACAATTATTGATATTCAGAGGTTTCATGCATTCATAGTTGGGTTTGTATTCCCTCTTGAATAAATGAATTATAAACTCTTTCTGAAGAAAATTTTATCCGAGACTATTTTTTTTTAATCTAATTTTTTTGACTGACATTGGAGTTCATTTTTTTCTAATGTTAGTTGAGAAACAGATTTCATAATTGGAATGGAGTAATTTTTGGGTGAAATAATTTCTCCAAGTTTTTATTTTCTTTTGTTGTTGTTCTAGTTAGAAATATTTTGAGTGCCTTTTTCATTATAAGGAATTGGTGACAGCAGTTTATCTCGTGTGGTGCACTGTAAGCATTACTGTAGAATGTCTATACAAAACAATATAAAACAATCAGTTTCATTATTGTCCATTATCGAATATTTAGACCCGCTTGAAAATGTTTATGTAGTCTAAAAAAATATCAATAAAGTATTTCTAGAAAAGTTGCACAAATTGGAGCTAAGTTGTCAGTTTTTCCTTCAAAACTCTGAGGCAAGTCCGGCCTCGGGTCATGTAGAGGCAGGGAGGTCAAGTTAAGCTTCCCTCGGTCATGTATAGGTAAGGAGGGTCAAGTTAAGCCTGCCCTTGGGTCATGCAGAGGAAAGGTTGGCCTTGGCAGAGGTTGACATGTCTCATTAAGGTATTGGTCATCATACAAGCACCATGGAAGGAACTACCCGTAGTAGTGTGCACCCACAGGCAAGAGGGACAGTTCACAGTGTACTGAGGTACTTTTTCTAAAAGAATAAGCCAAACAATGGTCCTTTAACTGATGCCAGAAAAGCCTTGCAACGAACTGCGGAAGCAACAAAGGACAATATGAACCCAACAATGTAACCGACTTCGATGACTTTGGTGAAAGCGTTATGCGTCGAACTGTGTTAGATTTTTAAGCAAAGAACGAAGTCCCAGCACTAGATTAAAAAAAAAAGAAGAAAAAAAAAGAGGATTTGAAGGTAAACATTGGGTATGAATAATGGCGGCAGAGAATCGCTGCGAAAAGTTCTGCATGAAATTGAATTTCAATATGGCGAAGTGAACTGACGAAATTTTATTAGAGAGAAATGATGTAGTAATTGCCAAAACTAAGTTTCTAACGAGATTTTCTAAGGGCCATAAAAATATGGGTTTTGACTCTTTTTTGCATTTGGATGAAACGTGGATAAATCAAAATCACACTGTTGGGAAATGTTGGATAGTATAAAATTCCGATAAAGCAACAGGAATTAAAACCCAAACTGGAATAGGTAGTGGTATGATCATCCTTTAAGCAGGTACTATCGTGCACAAAAGTACGTTCCCTTAGCCATCCAGAGAGTGAACACGAATCCAGTACGCTGCGGAAGGGATCCTGGAACCCCACAAATTCAATAGTCGGACGACACAACCTTGTGTAATAGAACTAGCACCTTCATTTGACTCGTTCCAAAAATGACCAATCCTGGCCCAACGATTTTGCATGATGAATACCGATGTATAAGAAGAATTGTTAGACAAAAATCTCACTTACACAATAATGGTCCATTAATGTTAATCATAAAAAGTTTTCTCTAATCTGGATTTCAATGAATCGATCCCAACATAATTTCTAAGTGAAACTTCTGTCGGTATCGAAAGAAATATTATCTTCGAAAATCGACTTTTTATAATTGTAACAGTATTAACTGCACAGTCATTCCTTATAAACCTGAAAACTTATGTCAAACAAATCCTTTTTAATTCTCTCTCTCTCTCTCTCTCTCTCTCTCTCTCTCTCTTTCTCAGACGCCCACTGATTTTACTGTCCATCATCGAGTTAAATTGAGGAAAACAGATCCAGTCGCCTGTTAAGGAAGTGGGAGAAGAAAAAAACAAGTTGTGATACGACTTCCTAAGTCCTTTTATTCTCATATTTATTACGCATATTTTCTTAACTGCACATTTTATACTAAAATCCTATCGTCAACAACAAAATATTTCTTAACGATATTAGAAAAGGAAGACTTTATTGTATGCTCAAGAAAAATGCCTGCTTCCCCCTCCTCATTCTTGTCCCCGTATGTTCTAACGGTGCGACATCTGTTGGGTCTTTCATTTAGTCGTCACTTGTTCAACTGCTTCGGTGATTCATAGTCAGCGATTCGAAAACTCTCAGGATGGCTAAGGGAACGGATTTTTTGCACAATAGTACCTAAAACTACCAGAAGGTTCGGGAGCAGCCCTAGAATTTTTTTCCATGCCCCTAAGTTAGGTTAAGTTTGTTTTTAGTTAGTTGAAACGGTTAATTAGGGCGTGGGGAAACATAATAAGATTATTTTCAAAAAGATTCTATGGTTATTTTTTAAGATATGGCGTCCCGCTTTTTGACAGAAGGGTCGGTACTTTCGGTTACAGTTTGGGATATATGGTGTGTTTACAATATATATGTGGAATATATGTGTTATTCCATATATAAAGACTAAAATCTATGATTAAACTAAACCAATGACCCAGGGGTCACATATGAGCTTGCAGGAGTGTGATAGGTAGTGATAAAGTAAAGTTGACTAAGCCTTGGCGTGTTGTATCAGCGTCCTAATTAGTAGGCACCTGTAGTTATCAAATCTATTGTTGTGTGAATCGTCGACAAAGCTTTCGCTTGAGAAACCATGTTGACCTATAACCCAAAACCGTCCTACGTGACTTTGTCTGATATGTTTCATATGTGTGTATGTTCGTATGCTGAGCTAGTGTGCTCACCTATGATCTTGTAAACCTAATTGTAAGGCAACTTCATCTAGCACTCGTCATTGGAAGACATATCAAAACCATTCATACATCTCTTCACGATGTAAGATAGAAGAATATTTCTTATTTTTGTACTCTGTGTTCCAACGACTAAACCCCCCTTACATCAGAAGAAGTGACGGAATGAAACTTAGAATTATCATCGCAGTCCATGATACCCCAACGAGGATGGGACTTGCACCAACCGACCTTTGCGTATAATATCGCAGCCCCAACATATACACATAGGACTTGAAGGAAGAAGTGCATAAATAGTAATGTAGAACATATAAAAAAAACAAAAACGCTATCCTATAAAATACAGCATATGAGATACACTGAATAAGGAAAGGAAGCAGAAGAATCAACTACGGACTATAACAAGTTGAAATGCTACAACGAGACAATATCTTACAATGATGGGCGTTAGTCTGTCCGTCCGTCCGTCCGTCTGTCATTCAATCACGGCCAAATGGCGGTGGCTGATGGGCATGAATCTTAGCATGGTTATAGTGAATAGCCCCTAGATGGGTTTATAATGGTGTTTCATCCTACCTCCCCGCCCACCCCCACCCTCACCCCCTAATGGGCGTTATGTCTCCGTCCCTTTCAAGGGGGTGGAAAACCGTAATCGAAAATTCAAGTAGAACCTGACTGTACAGCATCCGTCGAAGCGACTCCTGTGGTTCATCGGACAATCTTACTACAATGGGCGTTATGTCTGCTACTATATAAATAGCAAATAAACAAAAATATAGAATATCAGACTATAGGACCCTGTAAGACACATATAGAATTAAAACTCAAAAAGTAAGTTACAAAAGGAAGTGAGTAGAAAAGTAAGTTAACAAAAGTTTTATCTAGTGAGAATAACACAAAGTTCTATTTAATGCTTTTCCATGCCTTTCTTTTCGTTTTTCGGAACGGAACTATTTGCTTCCCTTTTTGGTTAGTAAAGATTGATATTCCCCAGGTTTTGGTTACTTGGTGTTTTATCATCGATTTAGAAATCTCCACCCCAGTATTATACCTTGATCCTCTTTCCTTATCGGTTTTGCTTAAAGAACATGCCGCCCAGATTAATAAAAATAACGTCGCCCCCTCTTTCTGATTGTGATATAAAGGTCTATTCAACTTCTCTTATGTTCATTGTGAACTTGAAATGTAGTGTACTACGAAGAAGTACTTGTTGTAATTCCCTATTTCACTTTCCTTTCTACCGTGGATTTAAGGATATTCTCAAGTAGCGTGTTCCCCGTCGTGCTACATTGGATAGAAAATGATATATCAGATTAATGTGCTTTAATCAAAATTGATTTCTATAGAAATGAATAAGAATGCCACTCCAAATTTATTTAAGAAATACAATAAGGACATTAGTATCCTTTTGTGGGGGGAATCGCCTATTCGTTTTCCTATAGTACAGGGGTAACTTTATCTTTCACGGCGAGATAAAAAATATTGCGTATTTTTATCGCGCAAAAAATATCTACTCCCTCCTTAGGGACTGAGAAACAAAGAAAGGAAACTGTTTTTCATTTAGAAAAAAAGAATGTTTGGTCTTCATGCAAAAGATCTATATATCACTGTTATATCTGAAATTCGTAAATCTTTAGAGCGAGAGAATTTATTCTGTTGATCTTTTGGCATCAAGGGATGTTTCTCGGGAATTGCTGAATATAATTTTACTTTCAGTGAGGACGGACATTTACGTATAATCATCAACAACTATGAGATTCAGGGCCTCTGTAACACGGTTTTTTCGCAATAACTTTTATCTATGCATTTCATAGATATAACGCTTATTCAGAATACACATTATATCTACACTAAATTTGACTGTATTCTGCATTACGTAGGTTGAATAAATTTGGTACTTACAATGTAAAAGG
>NC_087220.1:21169729-21172229 GCF_015104395.2 Macrobrachium nipponense | reverse complement strand
TAAATGAGATGCGGATAATGAAAACTAAATGATTCTTCTTACTAAAAGGGCACATACATATGTAGCATCAGAACAAAACAAAGAAATACTATATTCTTGCATAAAGAGCGCACAAAAGGCACTAAGCATAAATGAGGCTTTTCCAGTGTTTGAAAATAATTGAGTTATGCAAGTAAACTGGGTGGGCAACCCTCTTCATAATACAGTTTTCGGAATTCTTCAGCCTTTTGCAAGTAGCTTGTTTATGGTTTTGCGTCTCAGTTCTTGAAAAGATGGCTGACCAAAAGCCACAAAAATAGCAGATGCGCTTGCATGCCTCCGAATGCCTTGCAAGAGTCTTTCTTCGTAGGCTATCGTTGTAACACTCTCAGCTTATTCATAGTTCGTTGTTTCGCTCTGACAACCAAGATAAGCCATAAAACTTGTACAAAAGCTCTGAAAAAGCATTTTCTTGACATCTTCGCTACATTTAAAAAAGTTCCTTGAAATCATATTGCCCCTTGCACATAGACCTCTATTCAAATATTCTACATGGGCGGTCGTCCGAATTGAGCAGTAAGATAATATCCTAGGTACTTTATTTCCTGTACAAAATCTATATGTGCATAGTTAACAACAATAGGTGATATATTACTTGGGCAGATCTTACTCTTAGAAAAAATTATACATTTGGTCTTCCTTACGTTTAACAATAGAAGTCTGTCAGACATAAAATCACAACAAATGTTTATAAGCTGCTGCAACCCACTTACTGAAGGAGCAAATAAAACAATATCATCAGCGTACAACAAATGATTTAAAATCATGTTGTTTAAATAACATCCCATTTAATTTGACTCAGCCTATGTGAGAGGTCATCCATATATACATTGAACAGGTAAGGTGAAAGTAAACTTCCCTGTCTCACTCCACATGAAGTGGAAAATTCACTCGAAAATACATGGCCCCATTTTTTGACAATCATTTGCTGATTTTTATACCACTCACCGCAGCAGTTTAAGAATAATATAGCAAAAAACATTTCTTTCTGACAGTACTTCAAACAACATCTTATGAGACACTTTATCAAAGCCTTTAGACATATCCATGAAACAAGCAATACAGGTGGTTTTACGAGTATTATACTCTCGGTTACGTGTTTAAGGATATGAACTGGCATTTCCGTTCCATGATTGGATTGTAAGCGAACTGGCTGTCACTTGTCAATAAGTGCTTTTTGCATCTCTCCAATATAATCGCTTCCAAAACTTTTGAGATAACAGTGGCTAGAGCATCGCCTATAATTGGAAATGTCACTGTGGTCCGCATTTTTATCTTTAATCAAAGGAGAGAGTATAACCAGAATAAGAGCTCTCGGTAAGTAGGAATGACAGAAACAGGAAGTGACGAAATAAACTTAGTAAAACTCTAAGTACCGGATGAGCCTCAGTTAAGTGCTGAAGGGTCAGCCCGTCATGTCCAGGGCTACTTGAAGTGTTCAAAGAATTTAAAGCACTCGATATTTCATTGAAATTTGTCCCTGTAACATCTCGCTGACCTTGATTTCATTGGGTCTGGAACAGGATGAGTAGGGTCGTTAAAACAGCTCAGAATAATGTTCCACTTCCATAACTCGGCAATGTTTTCATAACCACTCACATTATTTATTATGTCAGGTAAGAAGGTTCGGGATTTTCTTTTCTTATTTATTTCTCTCCAAAATTTCTTCATACTCCCATTCAGACTTGTAGCAATTTTATGGTGAATTGGTATTTACACACATCCTGAGCGGACTAGGTGATTTGGGAGCTTTTTCCTCATTTACTTATTACACACACACACACACACACACACACACACACCACACATACATATGATATATATATATATATATATATATATATATAGTATATATATATATATATATGTATATATATTTATATATATATATATATATATATATATATATATATATTAACATATATATATAATATATATATATATATATATATATATATATATATGATATATATATAATTCCTCATCGTAGTCTTTCATGGATTTACACGTAAATAACTGATTCCCTTTTCGATTATTTCACCTCTCTATATCTCTTTCGAGCTCTGGAATTATGTGAAACTATTTCCAGTGAGTCCATGCTGTTCGGCATATTGGAAAAAACATCTGTTCCAAAATGGATAATTATTCTTTTCCGATCATTTCCCGAAGTCAGATATATCTGGAGTTTAGCTCGAAACCGTTGCTTTGCGTTTATGAAAGCAGTTCATAGAGAGACATATGTAGATAGGTGTTGAGAACTAGTGGTGCTTTTAGAAAAAAAAAAGAAAAACTCGAGAAGTGAATGAAGTTGTAAAAACAAAGATTTTACCTTTTGATTTGTTAGTACTCACCTCCTTACTCTCTCGTATCGCCTAAATGTTTCATCCAAACGGCCAAGTAACTGTGGATAAACTTCTTTCGTGCACAGCAATGCAGGTTGAATCGTTTTTGTTTGCACACT
>NC_087220.1:21157229-21164729 GCF_015104395.2 Macrobrachium nipponense | reverse complement strand
TATATATATTGGATATTATATATATATATATATATATATATATATATATATATATATATATATATATATATATATATATATTATTAGCTTCCATCCCAGCATTACCGAGAGAAAAAAACCCGATTGAAACGAAACCAGTTTTTTGCCAGTCACCTGCGATTCATGATAAGTCTTTTAACAGAACTTTAAAGAACCAAATTCAATAGCATATACCTACTATGAAGTATAAATTTATGCCAGTTAACAGTCTTACTATTAAATTGTTATTCCGGTGTAGAAAAAAAAATAGCACTATTATAACTTCAACATTGTGTATTATTTTTTCTCCCACGATGTAGTCAGGGGAGATACGTGGATGTTTTATGCCGCCTGCTGAATGTTCGAACTGATTGTTCTAAGGCGGTCAGTTATCTAACTGGAGTCGGATTTCTCTTATCCGGAGTTCCTCCAATATTCGAGAAGACGCAAAAAGGTTGTCAGACTGAAATTGAGCATAAAGATTTGAAGATACTTCCCAAAGTTCCCAATTCTTTGCTTCCAATCTTTGAATCACTTTATAATAAACTACTATTACCAAGATTGAATAATCAAACTACCTCAACCTATTTACTGACGTAAGTTTACCCCCGGCCTGGGATTCTTTTATATCACTGATAATGGTTTTCTAATTTTGTTTTCTGTCACATAACATCTTATATTTTTTTTTGCAAATAACCGCTTTGATAACGAGACAGATGTCTTAAATCTTCAGCAATAAAGAATGTCATTACTATAGATATCCTCCTCCTCCTCCTCCTCCTCCTCTCTCTCTCTCTCTCTCTCTCTCTCTCTCGTCTCTCTCTCTCTCTCGCTCTCTCTCTATACTATATATATATATATATATATATATATATATATATATATATATATATATATATATATATATATGGTATGTATACATATACATTATACATACACCCATATATATAGAGATTGATAGATAGGCAGATAGATATATAGGTACCACTGTTATACGGAAATACTTATGATTTTTTCTAATATCCATTAATTTTACCGGCACTGCCTTTTGTCTCATAACGACCCAGACATCCCGACCCAAGAGTCTATTGGGTATCCGTATTATTTTCAAGATGTGGAAGCCGAAACCTCAAGTATGATCCACCTCCATCGAGATCCTTATTTTCTAACGATCTGCCTGTTTGTTGTCAGAAGTGCGTAGAACCAGTAAACGCTTTCTGATTTAAACTACTGAAAATTTTCCAAAAGGAGTCTAAGTAGGTTATATCTCTTTTGGCAGTGTAGTGATTTTTTCTTGTCTCTTTTACCATAGAAACATGGCCAATTCGTATATCATGTGTAATAGGACGCCAAATGAATATTTCCTTTACAATATCAACCCGATCAGGTCAGACACAAACTGATAGTTAAGGAGAGAACAAGCAGGTGTTCCTAATCACTTTGCATAGATAATTGTACATATCACCACTACCCCCAATAATATAGGAAATTTCATTAAAAAGAAATAATAATAATTTCAGCTTTTACTTTTTGTATGCAGTTCCGTTGGTTTTCCTTTTGTTAGGTTTTATATTTTTATAGTCTTTCAAAGGAATAAATTATGTCGGTTTCATTCGTTTCCAACAATGCAAGGTAGAAATATTTTATTACTGATTGCTTCATACACCTTAACAGTCTCTTATATTTTATACTGCGAAAGCGATGAAAGTTATAGGTATCATTTTATAAGAGTATAATCCTCTCTTTATGAAGGACTTTTTTCTTTCCGCTTAAGATAATGAATCGATAGATATACCAGGAAGCAACAACGTTCTCTTTTTCCCTCCATTTGGGAAAGCCAAACAAGATCTCATCCGTGGCACAAAAAATCTATGAAAAAACTCCAGAATAAAAAACGTTTCATCCTAAAAATCCTTTTCCTCTAAGCAGTATTCCTAAAAGGAAAATCTGCTCAGATGCCGTTTTTTAATGGCGCCTTTCGCATAAGTTTATTTTAAATTGAAAAGCCAAGACAATAAAGTCTTTCAATTATCTTAAAGCCAATTAAGTTGCTTAATTTATTTAAGAAAAAAAATAAATTCCTCAAAAAATGCGACAACCGAAATTGGGTCACTTTCATGTTGCAAACTTAACCTGTCTACGAGAGACAGATTCCATTTCCCAAATAAAATGTATATGTGTTTTAGGTATAGATGAAGACTACCGATTAAAAAATATTTGTTTGTATTGTATGAAGAGATGTTCTTAAGAAGCAGCCCATCAACAAACTAGAACTTTGGTCAGTTGTTAAAGTCTACTACTATGAGATTCAGGGCCTCTGTAACACGGTTTTTTGGACTTTGCTCCTTATCAAAGCATCGGATGTAGCTGAAAGTTCACATGTGTATATTTTAAAACCACACACAAATTTTGTCAGCATTATCAATAGCCTAAACCCGATAGTTTTAATTTTTATAGAGTAAAAATTATCTTGCCGACGCCATGGCCAATGATTACGGGCCAAGAGTCGAAAAACATTCATCACGTAAGCAAGGTAAACACCTTTTGTTGTCCCGCCCATCCACCAGGCAGAAACTCATTCACCTTGTTCCATCGGCTCTGTAACCCAAAGACTTTATGATTGGTGGAACGATACATAGATGTGGGTGGGGTATCTGTGCTAGCGTAGTAATAGTACTGTAGCAGGACACGCAACAGTATAGCAGTAATATACATGAATTAAACGTTTAGGCCAACTGCTGGGATCCTTCAGGAGCATTTAGCACTTCTTACAACTACTCGAGAAATGAGTTTTTATAGACAGAAGTTAAATTTTCTAATCCATAATGCCCATGATAGCCTTCAGCGTTATCCTGAATTATAACGAGGCCAAAGTGGGTTGAGCCTCATGAAGTCATCATTCTGACGATCATTATTAGTGAAGGTTTAAAGCCAAAATACGGTACCGGCTATTTTTTTTTTTTTCAGTAAATAGGTAGATAGCCAATAAATAAAAATTGCTTGACATTGGCTATAGCAGTTATCAAATCAAGCTTGTCTACTATGTTTTGAAAATTTACCAACTATTCCCTCATCTTGTCAATCTGATTGTGACCTATAAAGTAGACTGTAATTTCTTAGGAAACTTATTTTGGGAGTTAGACTAATAATCGAAGTGTTTTTGTATTTATTAACATATTTTGTTGGTTTGTTTCATTATGGCAACAATTATCAGGTGGAGAGGTTGGTTTCAGAGTTCATAAAGGGTGTGCTGCTTTGCTTGTATTTAAATTTGTATGTCATTGTTGCCAGAGGTATAGCCTTCATTACGTATAGCCATCATCCATCGAGAAAGAGGGAAGAAATGCTGTCATAAGATACGTAACGAGTGTGTTCGAAACCTTTTCTCTGAGTAAGTTGGCCCGTCTTCAAAAAAAGTCACTTTTACATTATTAGTACCAAATTTATTCAACCTACGTAATGCAAAATAAAGTCAAAATTTATGTGTAGATATAATGTGTATTCTGAATAAGCGTTATATCTATGAACTGCATAGATAAAAAGTTATTGCTAAAAAACCGTGTTACAGAGGCCCTGAATCTCATTGTAGTTTAATGTTAGGGTGACTTCTGGAGTAATATCTATTCGTTATGCTTCAGGCAGATCAGACGTGGTTAAAAAGTTTTACAATGTTATTCTAACAAAGACATTGCAAGTAATCAAGATCTTAAGTGAGAACTTTACGGGTTTTCCAAGGCTAACATGAAAATTTTCTTATTTTACGTAGAAAACAAAACACATCATTCATAGAACAGTGATTTTTCGTTTTACCAAGAAATTGGTGCTGTTCAGGGGGATATTTAGATTATCTAGTGAAATCTTCTTTTTCTATGACATGAACAGGTGAACGTGTGTACAGGAGAGGCTGCAGCAGTTCTGCAAACTATTTCAACATTCTGTTACTTGAAGCAACCACTGGCTAGTGCTGTGGGGCAAAGCTGGATTCGATGCTTTTGCTTTTTTGCATTTTGGGAATAAATGCAAAGTGAGTTGAGTATCCTCAAGGATTCGAAGAAACCGATTTCCTATTAGTTACTTTCGTCGATCTTCTGGAGTGTAAAGCTGAGTAGCAACATAATTGACATTTTTATCAATTCTCCTCAGTCCATAATCCTATCACAATTACTCTTGTTATTAATGAAGGTTTGCAGAGACTATCACGATTTTTATTGGCTTTAAACATCACGCGCACAAACACGCACGCGGAAATACACGTATACACGCCCCAATATCACGACACAAGTGAAAGGATATGACAAAGCCAATTATATTTTCATCCCAGTCGCATAGACATCCAGATTGGGGCTTCTCTTTTATCTTGGAGAAACATCCTCTTTGGTTCGAGAAAGGTGGACCTCCGTATAACCCGCATTATTTAGTTGTTCTTTATTCTATGAGACATTCTTCAAGGGTGGCGTTTTTCTGGTTCCTCCTCCAGTGTAAATATTAAAGGGTCGTCGCAATTATATATATATATATATATATATATATATATATATATATATATATATATATATATATATATATATATGTATGTATATATATATATATATATATATATATATATATATATATATATATATATATATATATATATATATATATAATATATATTCGCATTAATCTACAAATGTCCTTTAATATGTAATTCGCTCTGCCTTAGAATTAATATATTTTCATATATGTTAACTGAAGGGGAATTTGTTTAGTTGATAATAATTTCGTCGGATCCCAGGCGCGAACCTAGGAACAAAGAAATCAGGCCGTACAGTGAAGCGCCTTTAACCACACAGCTACCAGGTGATAGGCGGCGTTAACTTATATCCTCTTGTGGTAGCTGTTTGGTTAAAGGCGCTTAACTCTGATACCCATTTAACCTGCGAGAGACCTAGGAAAACAAAAATCAATCTATGCTTCTCCAAAGGGAATAAAATAGAAAGTAAAATGAATTCTTTAGTTCCATCAAAAAGATAAAAGAAATCAAAAAAATGATCAGGAAAAGAAAGAGATCAAAGGTGCGGAAACATTGCCAGAAAAATGTCCATTTGTTTTTTAAACGAGATGGGAGTAAATCAGAGCAAGAATAAATGTCAGAAACTATCACCCAAGATATAAAAAAACAACACCTACTAGCGCTTTCCAAGTGAATTCAGGTTGACAAGAAATAAAAGGATAACAAAGTCTTGTCGAAGTAGAATTTTAAAAAGTGGGAAAGAAATACATCACATACAAAAGGAAAAGGAGAGCTAGAGAATGAAATATATCCAATCACAACCTCAGAGCCTCTTGTACCTTTTTGTTCAAAGAAATTCCTGGAAATATTCCAAAGCCAACTAACCAAAGTACGCTGCAGGAAAGCGTGGAATAGTAAAATCATCTTATCTTTAAGCTGTAATAGGTTTTGAGCAATGTAAGGAAATGCTATTAACAACACCAACATAAATCAAGATGAATTCAGTCAAATTCCAGCAATGGAAAAAATTAACAAATTGCCGAACGTACTTTCCGTTCTTGTTCTTTAA
The DNA here is from genome assembly GCF_015104395.2 of Macrobrachium nipponense. Lineage (NCBI taxonomy): Eukaryota > Metazoa > Arthropoda > Malacostraca > Decapoda > Palaemonidae > Macrobrachium > Macrobrachium nipponense. Next base: position 21,159,150 of record NC_087220.1, on the reverse strand, counting down.
AAAAAAATACACTTTTGCCTATGCTTTATCCTGCCCTGGTGCTTACCAAGCACGTATAAAAATCCATACCTGAAAACAAGAAATGGAAAATTGTGTTTTAACACGGAGAGAAATACTCAAAATGATTATATAATATCACAAGGATATTCACTTATTGCCACTTATTACGTAATACAAATATTTAAAAAAAAGTAAAATTTAAACTAAATATAATATAAATAAGCAACCTATCAATGACATAATTTTATGTATTGAATAGCCCATGCACAAAATTTCAATTACTCACTTGGCATAAAAATTTTTTTTTTTTTCTGGTACCTACTAGGTCAGTTTAAAGAGATCGTCTCTGTCTACCAGTACTCGTCACTATCTTAGGTATCTGAGGAAGATCAAATAATTCAGAAGTTTTGTATCACTTTTGAGAGAACTTTGGGGTTCGGAGAGAGAGAGAGAGGAGAGAGAGAGAGAGAGAGAGAGATAGAGAGAGAGAGAGAAGGGGGATAAGGGGTGGGGTAGGCGGCTGCTGCTCTATAGTGTACATGGTTCCTCTGCATTATTCTTATCAGAGACAGTCGATAGAAAATTCAAATTTGTGACTCTTGTTTCTTATTTCAGATAATTATTCACACATCCAGAAAGTCTCGTTAATAATGACTGCGTACATCATGCATATGAGACCTGGCAGTAATTGCTGGCAACTAGGATTTCTAGAGGAAATAGATAACACAAGAGCCGTCTGGCGACTGAGCAAACACAGCTCGTTTGTATCAATCATAAGGATGGTGTCGAGTTCTGAAGCTGGTAGGCAAAATATCTATCTTTTTTTTACAGCAAAGTGAGATTTTTAATGCTTGTTCCCACTTATTCTAAAATGCTTTAGGAACACCGGTTGACGAACATACGCAGACTAGCAGCCTGTCTGTTGTTCTAAACAAGTACCTAACCCTGTTGCTGTAACAAATTATTGTCATATTTATTTGTAGACAGTCGTTTGAAACAGACCTTTATTTTCCTCTGACAAAGTCTGTCCTTATTTTTGAGAAAGGCAGACTTCGTATAAAAAAAATATTTACCTGCCAGGTCCCGGGAACATTCGTCCATGGTGTGTGTATATGTGTGTGGTCATTTTCACATGATACATATGTAACTATAATACCACAATGCGCTCTTCTCGAAATCTTCGCGCTCCAATAAAATCAGATATCTGAAAACGACAGGCATATGTAGGTATGAGAGTTTTGTATTCCTGCATAAATAGACAGGTAGACGGAATATAGAAATAGCAATTATGTTCGTGAATTCTCGTTTTAAAAGGACACCTAAGAATGCCAGTCTATCTTCCGATTCCGCTATATCATTAGATTGAGAAAGTTACTTATACTTAAAGTATTTACGGAATTTCTCTTTCATTTCGTCCCTTTTGAAAATCGCAAAATCACATACGGCCGGGTGTTTAATCCTATCGATTGGCGTTATGGGAGGTTTCAGCGCTTTCCGATATTTCGTTCTAATTAATTAATCACAAAAAAATAAATAACCAGGTAATAAATCTCAACGTGTTTTAACTACCCGAGTTCCGAAGGCAATTTCAATGATTAATGAGGCATCATTATGAGGGATACTGACTTGACTTGCATCAAGATTACGAATCCATTGAAAATATATTCAGTTCTTTGCAATATCTATGATGATGCTATTTTGCTTTATTTATGACCTCTCCTAATATCTCCTTGGATTTAACCCTGCCATCCATCGCTGGTTGGGGAGCATCTGTTGATCCCTACTTTCTTCTTTCTTATCTCCCTTCCTATTCTTGAATCGGCAGATCAGTTTCTTTCAAAACTTTTTCTATATGTATTTTGCCTGGGTAAAAAAAAAAAAAAAACTTAAAAAAAAAAAAACTTCGCAGTCTCGATGGGCC
>NC_087220.1:21114729-21152229 GCF_015104395.2 Macrobrachium nipponense | reverse complement strand
CTCACGTGACTCCATTTTCGCTTAAGAAAATATTCCCTGTTGTCCCTGTTGTTCCTATCAGCCTCACTTTGTTTCCTTTCAGCTGACTTTTCAGTACATTTCACAATTCTTTTCGTCCTGTGGACTTACTTTGACCATAAATTTCTCCTTTCCGTAAGTCTCTCCTCCCTGGTTGACTCTCTCCAGTCTTTCAGGTATCGTACCTCAGCTAACTTTCTCTTCATTTCTATGGATGTACTCTCATAAGCCAGCAGTCGCGTATTTCGGTTTGGTTTAGCTGAATGTAAAAGCCACAGTAGACCTTTATTGTTCTGAACATTTGTAATCTAAAATAAGATCAAGAGTCCAGTCTCATATTACACACCATTAATTAGCCTCTCTCTCTCTCTCTCTCTCTCATCTCTCTCTCTCTCATCTCTCTTTCTCTCTCTCTCTCTCTCTCTCTCTCTTTATTATATATATATATATATATATATATATATATATATATATATATATATATATATATATATATAATATATATATCTATCTCTCTCTCTCTCTCTCTCTCTTCTCTCTCTCTCTCTCTCTCTCATCTCTCTCTCTCTATATATATATATATATCTATATATCATATATATATATATATATATAGATATATTAAACACTATATGTATATATATTTTCTTATGCTTATTTCAATTTCAAATTCTAATTTATCGTTTACCCACTTCTTTTCTTCTTATCTTTTCCAAACCCAAACCAAAGAGACGAAATTCCAGTATTCAACAGTTTTTCGACGCAGAGAATTCTTAACGAATTTTTCTCCAAAAATTAGCTGGTGTTTTTGTTTTACAGAATTATCATGTTAAGAAGCATAAAGAAAAGAAAAACAGTACACTGCTCTCAGAAACTACCATGACACGTTTCACCGTCAGAGAGAGAGAGAGAGAGAGAGAGAGAGAGAGAGAGAGAGAGAGAGGAGAGAGAGAGAGGAAATTAAATGCAGCTTGTTCTTGAAAATTTCCTGCATTAAGCAATATGGTGTTACAAATTTAAATAGAATAAAAAGATTGATCCTTATAAACTCATTTAATTGAATATATAAACACCGAGTAACTTCCGTTTTATAAATTTACTTTAGATACTTGAAGCGGCTACATCCATTTATTATAAAAAAAATAAATAAACAAAGACGATAAAAAAATAAAATAACGGTAAAAATATCCCAAAAAGGACTGGCAATTTTAGCAGAGTAAATGTTGACCACATTTTCAGGATGTTTGGCAAAATCTCAAAAATGTACTTCGTACTTAGACTCAATGAGAGAGTACGGCATCTCAGAGAGAGAGAGAGAGAGAGAGAGAGAGAGAGAGAGAGAGAGAGAGAGAGAGAGCAATTAAACTGAGCTCTTTGAGTTTTTGTCCCCTGAAGTAATTATCATAAGTTAGTGGAAAAAGGAGAGAGAAAGGAAGGTTGATAGTAAACGCAGTGGAAAGTTTTCCAAATCTGAGAATATTTGTAGTTTTTCATTTTGTTACCATAAGAGAATTGGATAAGAATGATACTTTTATTCCAGTCCTTTCTATAGTTAATTAGTCTACAGAGAGATAATGATGTTCTTCCCCGTACTCTGTCGCACAAACGCACATACATACACTCACCATTTTAAAACCTGAGATTATTCTCTCTCTCTCTCTCTCTCTCTCTCTCTCTCTCTCTCTCTAAATAGATATATAAATAAATAAACTCTAGCCATACATCATTTTATTGCAGTTTCGTATCTTATTATTTATAACTTCTTGATACCATTAAAGTAAAGAGTCAGTTATTACAATTATTGTTTTCATCAGCTTCTCTGAACAGGTTTTATAGATATTGATTTGTATCCAACCGTTGAAGGGAGTCGGTATTCTTGGGACATCAACCGCTCTTCCCTCTTCATGTGGCGCTTCTATTGCATCTTTTAGATGTGTCAGTGTTGTTTTTGCCCCTGACTAAAAGGCTGATTGAAGCAAATAAGAGTTATCAAACTTTGACAAAGTGACGGACACAACTGTATCTTGGTTTTCATTTTGCTGAAAAATGCTTCCATGTATTTTCTTGAACTTTTGAGATGAAGGAAATCAAAGGGTGAAAGGAACAAATATGACAGGAGAGGTGGTTCTCGAGGAAATACAAAAAATAGAATAGGAAAACTTCACTTTTTATGTTAATGTTTTTAAAAAACTTAATGAATGACTGAAACTTACCTCGCCTAAAGTAACCTAATCATTTTTTTTTTTTTTTTGTGAGAACACAGAACACTACTTTGATAGTTTGAAGTGTTTTCCAAAATTGTTTTTGTTGAAAAGCTCATTACTGAAGTACAACAGTGCATTTCACCTTACGAAGTTAAAGTATCATTAATAAGATTTTTTAGAGCAATGTAAAAGGTACGACACTTACCACCATATGAGTATGCAAATCCTACAACAAATTGAGATGTAGGTCTTCTTGATTCTCAAAATTATGAGAAAATTGTTTACTTAAGAATCCTCGTGATTATCATATGTAAGTTTGTATGTGCCTATGGAAGGAAAATTAAAACCATGACTCATATCAAATTTCCCAACCAATTTTGTGACTATAGCATGTGACAAAAAAAATATATAGTTGGCAAAGAACAACGAACCCACCAACTAGCTATCATAGCGGAGGTGGGCTGATATCAATAATTCTACGGAAGAAAACTTTAATTCAACAGGCCTGAATACGGCAGTCTGTGTGAACGTATACCTCTCTTCATAATTCTATGGTTAAAGGTCACTGTACATAGTGGTTTTCCAATCAGGCTGCTGGTCGAATCCCACTGGCTATGAAGTACTCGTCAGTTATATTTCCCCTTGAGTGTGAGTGATGGCTTACTATTTATGGATATAAAAACAAGAAATGTCACGGGGTATTTAATAAAAATTCAAATACATACATACATACATCCATGACTACATACATAGATATAGAAAAAACATACATACATGCATAAATACATACATAACATACATACACTACAATGCATACATATATATCATATATGATAAAGACTTTTCCATTAGTAGTACATACGTGGAAAAAATTATTTCAAGAGAGAGAGAGAGAGAGAGAGAGAGAGAGAGAGAGAGAGAGAGAGAGAGAGAGAGAGAGAGAGAGAGAGAGAGAATTGCATTTGAAAGTTTTATCCTTGAAAGTGAAATGGACGACCTTCTTCCGTTAGATGTAGAAGTATTTCGTGGAAAACAGTAAGTTTAACACGACAATTTTTTAGGAAAAAGACATTTATAGGTTTTGGGAACGAATTTTCATAGCTTTTGTTTTAATAATTTTAAATCTTACTCCATTTTTACCATTGTATATAGAGCCGTCTCCCTTATGTCTAACTGGAATGTCTTTCTTAAAGAAATTGCCTTTCTTTTAGCATATTTTAACGATAACTGATTTCCGACCAGCTCGTCAACAGAATTATTACAAGGTCCTTAATAAAGAGTTTTGCACCAACACCAATGAAATTAATGTTCCCAAAGCTTCCTTTTTATGCCAGATTCCCTTATTTCCACGATGATTCCTTTAGGGCCGAATTTACAAAAATCGTACAAAATACTTTGGCGCATTAAAGGTAAATCTAACGCTTGTCAATCAACAAACAATTGGATCCATGTTTTAGATTTAAATGCCGTTTATGCCCCCTCATGTCCTCTGGTATAGTGTATAAATATTCTCCCAGATGTAGTCTGGGAACTTACGTGGGTTCTTCTCAGAGGATGATGAGGGTTCGCATAGACTGCCACAAGGGAGTTAGTTTCCGTACTGGATGTTCACTGTCAAATTCCGAACAGTCCAGTATACGTGAGCATAGCAAAAAATGTAAAGTTGATATTAAATATGGTGATTTTATTATTGTTGGTCAAACCTCCAGCCCAAATGAACTATTGACTCTCGAGAGCCTTTTTATTAAACAACTGTTCCGCAGTTGAACAACCAGAACACCTCCACCCCCTTGTATCTTTCTTAAGCCTATTGTTTCTGTGTACATTCTTTTAGTTTTTGTTTATCTCTTACCATGGTAGGTCGACCCCTAGTGCCCCTCAAATATTTTTTAACTTTGTATTTTACTAATATTTATTTATTTAGTTTTTTAATTTAACTTTCTATCTGAACTTTTAATTAACGTATGTGCTTTTAATTTCTCGTATTGTTTTATCAATTGTAAGTGTATTTTTATCTATGTGTGAAGTTTCGGTTTTCATTTTAACTAGTTTATAAATAATTCTTAGACAATTTTCAAATCAATTTAACTTATATTAGTCATTATTTATATACAGACCCTGAAGATGCATTTTGCTGAATGCGAAAGCGTCGGAATAAAGTATAAAATACTTCGCCATGTTTGTTCCTGCTTCTGCTCCCTGTGCATTTTATCACTTTGGCTGACTCGCCTGCTTTCTCCGTTCATATATATACAGTGTGGGGCAGAACCAATTGAGCAGTTTTGAGGAGATATAACAAAGTAATGGAGGTACATAGAGAAGAAAGTGTATTATTCTCGAGGTTAGCATAACATACCATTTACAATCCTTAAGTTCTGAAAATAATGTCAGGAAGATGGCGGCCGTTAGCTGCAACACACTGTTGGAGTCGTTCTCTGAAGTTTTCTACAGCACGTTCACACATTCTGCGGGGTATGGCGTTAACTTCTTCAATAATCGCTCCCTTAGCTGTGGTAGGTGTGAGGGCGACTTTTGAACACTCTTTTCTTTCAGATGTCCCCAAAGAAAGAAGTCGCAACGCTCAAATCAGGTGACCGCGCAGGCCATCCTAAATCACCCCTTAGAGACACCAGGCGTCCGGGAAACATGTTTCTCAAAACATTGAGTGAAATTCGGGCTGTGTGAGCTGTAGCCCCATCCTGCTGAAACCACATGTCCCCCAAGCCTTCATTTTCAATAATCTCTTCCATTCTAGGTTGCATGAAATTTTGCAACATTGCAACATAGTGTTCGGCATTCACGGTCACGGTCACATCCGTCCTCCTCAAAGAAGTATGGGCCTATCACTCCAATTTTTGAGATTGCACACTATACCGTAAGCTTAGTGAATGTAGCGGTCTTTCCTGGGATGATTTGAGGGTTATATTCAGCCCAATAGCGGAAATTTTGCTTATTTACAGCCCCACAGAGGTGAAAATGTACTTCATCACTACTGAAGAACGCTGCCTCGGAACAATCTTTTCAAGCATGTTCTCACACAGATTTTGGCGATTGGCAAAGTCTGCTGGGTTCAGGTGGCTTGAGCCATCATCATTTTGTAAGGATGGAAATTCAAATCCGTATGCAGAATCCTCCTCAAACTGCGTGAGGAGATTTGAAAAACTACGGCATGCTTCGTGCAGAACGTCTTGGCGACTGGATGATTGCTGCTCTCACCGTCTCGACATTTTCTGGTGTTCTGATGGACTGCGTCGGCCATGTGTATCTGTTCTTAGTGTGCTACCAGTTGCCTCCAACTGCCTAACCCAGGACCGAATTGTGTTCGCCTGAGGAACACCATTGTTGTGTGGAATATTGAACCGTCGCCGAAAAGCTCTCTGCGTTGCAATCACAGATTGATTGTTCTCAAAATATGTGCGCACAGCAAAAACCACGATGTACTGCCGTCCACACCATGTCGCTACTGAAATAGGGATGTCTGAGGAGGGCAACAACCACCACCCGCCTCCCCCCACTCCCTCCCTTCCCCTCGAGCATTGACTCTTGTAAACTGCTCAATTAGTTCTGCCCCACCCTGTATAAGATAAGAAGCAATAAACATGAAAAAAACCTTGGTCTAAGATTGTAACTTCCAGAATGTGAAGTTTCCATAATTTAAGGACTGAATGCAACTCGTATGCTATTTGAATGACAGATTTGCATGAGGTCTGTTGTATCAGGCTCACGTACATCCTCAAGGATAATTGTTATACTCAAGATTTATTATTGGAGATAATTCAACATCAGCAATCATCTCGCTCTCCATCTTGGGGGGTGGGGTGACAAAAACCAGCGCTGTACTGAAGGTACATCAAATTCAGTGGCTAGAACTATCCTTCATATTCCTAACGTATATAGGTAGCAGCCGTGCCAGACTCATCACGTGTAAAGAAATACAAATAATCTATTACTGTTCTGCAACAACTAAATGGAGTAAAGATGTTATTCCATATAGTACGTAATATTTCATTGTTATGAGAGAAGTACATTTAAGGTGAGCATGGGGATTTTTTTTCGTTCGTCAGCAAAGCAAGATACATGTTTATTTAAATTCTGAAAAAAAGATAAAACAAAAAACAAGTCCCTTGTTAGTAGAAGTGGCCCTAAATATGTTCTCAAATTATACTCCAACAAGATATCGTATAATTTAACTGTGTACAATCTAAAAAACCTTGTCTGCTTGTTTAAAAACATCACCACCCATAGAAACAAGTATAAGAGAAGGTCTTATTCAAGCATATTTTCAGGAAAGATCAAGGGTGCAGCATCTGACCATAATCTAGGTCAGACTCTTATTGATGTTCTCAATCATGATAATATTCTTCGCATTTATGTCATGATTGTTATCAATGTACTGATCAGAATGCCGTGCATTTGAGTCGCTTATTTCTCTTATGTGTATTTGCTACTTTACTTTCGTAAAGAAACACAAATTATTTGTTGTTACTCCCTCTGTCTGTCTGTCTGTCTCGTCTGTCTGTCTGTCTGTCGAGAGAGAGAGAGAGAGAGAGAGAGAGAGAGAGAGCCTACATTATGGTCCCTATAGGGCTATTATATTGTAAGAGTTCAAACTAATACATGGACATCCCCATTTGACACATGGCCCCAAAACCAGATGGAACACAGTGATGCTGCAGCTACTACAGAAGGCTGAATGTATCTACAAAACCAGACAGACACCCATTACCTAACATAACGGGTATAACAAACAACATGAACTGGGCAAGAATATTCACCAAAATTGATCGACTGAAATTATACTTTCAAGTGCCAGTAGCAGAAGAAGACATAGTAAAACAACAATAATAACACCTGTTTGGCATATACATGATCAACAACAGCTGCTTCGGCCTCCGTAACTCAGGAGCAACATTCCAAAGACTAATGAACAAAAGTGTTCATCCCCGAAGACCGACAAAAAGCAAAATAAGTGTTATTCTAGGTCGACGCACACAAATTCCCGTCTAGGCTTTATTGCGTGTTTTGAGAATCTAAAATAGGTAGTCTCTCTCTCCATTGAGACAGAAAGGGTTTTCATTTTCCCATTACCGCACTGGATTTTCTCTTCACAAAATATCATAATTTTGACTTTGTTCCATTTCGGGCGAACAACATTAGCTTATATCCTTCCGTAATTTTAAAAGGAAACATGAGCTGACTATTATGTTCACTTGATGTCCACATGTATCAGCAGCTCTTCGATTCGATGCAAAGCAGTTCCTGCCCATGAAGGAGCTTTGGATTTTCATATTTACAGAGTAATCTCTGATTTTGTGTATCTATTGAACCAAGACTCCTTTCTTGGAAAATGTCTTTTCATTTGTTTGCTTTTCAAAAGAAAAAGAAGACTTAATCCTCGAGGAAATAGAATGATCCAGGAAGACGCCCTTCATGGCTTATTGTTGCTCAAATCATCAGAAAGATTATCTCCGTTGCTAATGTTCATATAAAAGCAATTTTAGAGCTATACAGTTAATTGTAGTAGTTGGCGCTAATAGTTTATCAATAGGGATTACAGCTGGTCTATCTTAGAGTATAGGTCGTTTTGTAGAAAAGAGGAAAGAAAGTCGGTGTTATAACTTACAGCGATTCAAGAAGATGCTAGCCTTTAGTTCTCAGAGCCACGCCTTCGTCACCCGAGTTACGAGTCATCACAGTCGACTAACTACTAGGTATGAATTCACTACTTATGTCAACAAAGGCACATTGAATATTTGGCCTTGATCATATAAATCTGAAGTTACTTGTTCCATTTATACTCTCTCTCTCTCTCTCTCTCTCTCTCTCTCTCTCTCTCTCTCTCTCTCTCCTCTCTCCTCTCTTAGAAATTTTGAAGAGGAAGTTATAAGAGAGAAATGAAAGAACCGTACAACCACCACAAGGAAAATCACAGTCCTTCTCTTCTGCTGTCACGTTGTCAATCATTCTTGTTTAGGGAGATCAATCAGTTAAGGGCGTGGTAGGCAGGCGATAGGAGGAGTTTTCTTGATCTCCTAAACCTCTGTCTCTCAAAGACGTTTCATGGCATACTGACTGTCGCATCCGTTCCTTTTCCTTCCGCAATTTCTTCTTTTTCACTTCGACTTTACTTGGAAAGGAGTTTTACCTGCTATTCCGTTCTCATCTACGCAGAGAGGTTAATCAGCAGTCAAAATGACACAGAGAGGACACCTGCCTCTAAGCAGCAGATTAAATTGTCATGTAAACCGTGAGAATTTACCATATAAGAGAGAGAGAGAGAGAGAGAGAGAGAGAGAGAGAGAGAGAGAGAGGAGAGAGATGCCTGTGAGGAAAGTATTCTTTTAAAGTTTATAGGAGATTTATGTACCTTTTTCATGAAATGCCTAGTATGGAAAGCAAATAAATTGATACATACAAGAAATAATTTCAAGTCGGTTAGAAATGACGACCTTCATTAGGTATTTAAAATAACATGTGAAAAGATATATATCTAGTAAATAGTATAGCACAAAAATAAATTGTCCTTTTATGTAAAGTGGAAATGGCATAAAGTCTGGGCTTAGAGAAAAGAATGACTGCGCAGTGGCAAAAAGATTTTGGGCAACATAAAGTGAACATGAAGTGTTGAATTGAATACTGAGGGTGAAACTGAGTAAGAAGGATAAGTTATAAGACAAAAATCAGAGAAAAGGGACACTTTTTATCTGATAATCTGAATGTGTTCCGACGTGTAAGAGTTAGATAAAATGTACGATTATGTTAGACAGAAGATCTTATAAGAGTAAGTGATGCAGTGCAAAAAAAAAAAAAAATGAATAATAAGTAGAAAAAGATAAGTTTTGTAGGAGCCTCAAAGTGATCCTTAGATAAGGCAGAAAAGGGGCTGCCAACGCTGGGCAAAATATGGAGGAGGAGGATGAAAATGGGACCAAGTTGCTGTATCTGGAATACTAGGAAGGAATGAATAAGGATCAACTCCAGTAGAAAAGTATTCTGAAGGAAATGTGATTTTTTTAAGACATGATTTCAGGCAAAGAATTTTCATGAATTTACTTTAGGAAAATAAAGTAAAAACGAAAGTAGTTTGTTAGACAATATGGTAGCACCTAGTAAACTTGAAAGTGGTGGTTTATAAACAAGAGAAGGGTGATAAGAGGCATTACATATTCTAGCGCTACATTATTGAGGCAAGAGAAGAGCGATTCACTAACATTCTAAGTGTGGTGCTGAAGATATAGGGTAGTCGTTTGAATAGAAAGGTGATACAGCAGACTGTAGGACTGTTGCGAGAATCGCAGTTTAAGCAAGGAAGAGAGCGTGTCAATCGAGTGTTTATCGTGTAAGTATTTCATACGCTTAGAGTAGAGATAAATCTGCATTTGCTTTACAGGGATAACAAGAGTCCAGGATAAGATGAATAACGAGGTAAAGTGGAGGAATTTGGGACGGACGGAAGCGTTGCGAAAGAATTGTATGTGTTTATTAATAAAGTTTACGTGAGATCATGTTGATAGGAGACTGACAGGTTTTGTGTAAAAGTTAGCCATAAACTGTGGCATCATGTCTCTACGATTAATTGGTATTACTAATAGAGATTACGTGAACATCATTTTTCTCAGGAAGGTTATGTGGTAGAACATTATTTGCAGATGATAATTTACTTGGTTAAAAAAGAAAAAAAAGAAAAAAGACAATGATAAATGGAGCCAAATCATAAAAAATAAAATGGTTGTGGAAAGTGACATATAGCACACTCTACTCATGAGGATTATTCAATTAAATAAAGTAATGTCAAACGATGAACGTTAACTTGAATGTTATATGATGAAATGATGAATTCACATACACAACTCGTAATAAATGTAACGGGTGAATATAGGAAGAGAGGACAGGGAAATCCAAACGGAGGACCAAAGCAGGATTTGCGAAACAGTCCCGGAATGCGATACAACTTCATCTCTTTCTAAGGATAAATTGGAGAGAAATTCCTGCAAAAGCTTCGATGATCATTCTTCCTGGGGAATCGTTTCACTCGAACGAAATATTGTGCAAAGGTTTGCATCGGTTAATGGCTTTTATGTAAATTTCCAATTATGTTATTTATTTTAGCCTTATATAACAGATTGTTTAGTTACATAAAACTGCAAGTTTGCTTAGAATTCTCTATAAGAGTGAATTATCCATTACATGTGTATTATGGACATAGAAATACAATCGCCAACACCATTATCAAGGAAAATTGATTACCATGATAGGTATCATAAAAAAAAACAAAAAAAGTTTTTGGGGCTCCCCTTTTTCCCACAGCGTAAAAGAAGTCCAACAAATATATCATCCTCAATAAATTTATGTGAATGTTACTTCCCGAGTCGTTGAAGAAGTAAGGATACGCAGTAAACAAAATAAATAAATAAATTGTTTTTAACTTTGTCTCTTCAAAAATCAAATTTAATAATAATGTATTTATCTGCAGGGGATATTGATAAGCAGATTGATATATTGATAGAATGAAAACCAGCTACTTTTTTTCACAAAACTTGCACGTTCCGAAAGGTTTATAGCTTCTATTCTACTAAATCAAATATACTACAGATATGATCCGATGGTCCAGTTATTTCCTAAACATGCGAATATCTCTGCTCTCTTTTTGGCCCACATGACTATGAAAGCAGAAGTTTTGTTACATACTTGTTAATTTGACCCTTTATTTCTTTAATAACCTGAGAGAGAGAGAGAGAGAGAGAGAGAGAGAGAGAGAGAGAGAGAGAGAGAGAGAGAGAGAGAGAGAGAGAGAGATATTAAAGATATTGAATATACTTCTGCCAATAAATACTAGTTAAAATTATTGTCATCGTCTTCCATAGTCATATAAACTTTAAAGATGAATAATGTTAAATCCTAATCACTGAAAAATCCTGCATATTTATGTATATGGAATTTTAATTCAGGGAGCCTTTTTGTCTGACTTTTGCGGGTAAATGCACTAACAATAACATGATTATGGAAATCAGATTATTTAAATAAAATAATTCTCTTATGGTGCGTTCTTCGTAACCCGAATAGAATTCTACATGCTTTAAAACGCGTTTGTTTTTGTTTTTTTTACGCAAGAGAGGAGGTTTATTATTGAATAAAATTATGAACTCCACTGCATTACAATAGTTTTTTATCATATCCCATAACCATATAATAATGATGATTGTGAAGCTATCTATTTAGGAATAAATTACCTTGAATATTAGATTTTATCTATATGCAAAATAAAAATGGAAATTCATGAAGAAGGAGGCGAAAACTATTATCTTCTTTGGGGAAAATGAAAGATACAATCCCCCGCGAACGGAAATCACCCAGGAAGTTATTTTTAACGATCTCTGGAAGGGAAGTTTTAAATATGCTCTCTTATTTATAGTCAGGATGTGCCATTCGCTCAGTTTTGAACAGAAATTATTCCAAAACTTCTCTGTATTACAGTTTTTTAATAGTTTCTTTGGAAAAACAAGTCTACTGTTATGTAACAGTTCAAATACATGAAAAGGTAAAATTATGCAGACATCTTTCGAGAGCTTGTGGGATTCTTCTTTTCTAGTCAATATGATGCCTTTGCTCCAGATTTCACTCTTCTCAGTTTGTTGGCCCTTCTCCAGTGAAGCTAATTTCATCAACTAAGAAACGAAGGGTCTTCCTCGCAAGTATAAGTCCACGAATGGGTTATCAGGTCCCTTTTATCAACTTTAGTTATTTTACTGATTAACTAATGTCCCATATTTTGCATACTCTGCTCCATTGTTCCACTCAATGCATCTACAATGTAGATTTTTGTTGTAGGACAAGGTACCAATCTGTGAGTTATAGGGTTCTAGGTGAATTCGTCTACAACAATTCGTCTACAACAATTCATCTACAACAATTCATCTACATATACATTTCATCTACAACAATTCATCTACATATACAATTCATCTACAACAATTCATCTACATATACAATTCATCTACAACAATTCATCTACAACAATTCTTCTATAAAAAAATATATCTCCAAAATGAGAGATGCTGAGAGAGCTGTTAGCAGTAAACAAGCACTTACCAAGATTTGTTCTTAATTACTAAAATACCACTACATGGCGATTTTCCTTTCTTATGAAAAACAATAACTGTCAGCAACAATATGCTACAGTTTTTTACGAGGCTGTTAGCCGTAAACAAGCACTTATAAATTTTTTTTCTTAATGACTAAACTACCACTGCATGGCAATTTTCCTTTCTTAGTTAGAGTAATAAGTATCAACAACAACATTCTTCAGTTTTTTCGAGGCTCTGTTATATACTGTAATTCCAAGAGAAACCAGATAAGATTTAAGTACTCCAAAACCCATATGATGGCTCTGCAATACATAGAAACAGAGAAAGGACGAAAGAATTGGTTCATGATGGTTATTTTATTCTATAAGCGATAGAACGAATGGTGACAAGAATATTGGAAGTGTATAAATACACAAAATTAAAATTAAGTGCAGTGCTCGTGTAACTACATTAAAGGAAGAAGTTATCAGTTCTACAAACGGTCATAATCACACAATAGATACTGCAGAGGTTGAAGCAACAGAAACTGTTTTGAAAATACGGCATATGGCAAAAAGTACGAATGAAGCACCACAATCAATAATATCTAGTGCCTTCGAAGATTGTAGTGTGGCTGCTGTGTCTAGACTCCCGTTGACGCAAAGTCTTAAAAGGACAGTGCGCTCTATAAGGGTACAAAACAATGCAGTTCCAGCCTTACCAAGGAATTGCAAACGAATTATTTTCCTGACGGATATCCAAAATCTCTCATAAATGAGACATTCTTAGCATATGATTCAGGCAAGGTGATAACGAATGCTGATTTTTGCTACGAAACGCAACCTTCATTTGCTTTCAAGAAGTAATCAATGGTTTGCCGATGGAACATTTAAGACTGTTCCATTGTTGTTTTCACAATTGTATACATTGCATTGTTTAACAGAAAAAGCATCATTACCACTAGTATTTGCTTTACTACCCAACAAATCTGAGGAAACTTATGGCCAGCTTTTTTTACAGAAAATAAAATACATTTTTTACCATCTTGTACACCTTCAAACTGTAAGAGTAGATTTCGAAAAGGCTATGCAGAATGCATTCCTTAAAGAATTCCCTAATACAAAAGTCAAGGGGTGCTTTTTTCACTTTTGTCAAAGTGTATTTCGTTCAGTGCAGAGAAATGGTCTCCAGAGATTATACGAAACTAATTCAGACTTTGCTTTGAGACTTCGGATGCTACCTGCCATTGCATTTGTACCAGTCGAAAAAGTTATCGAGTCATTCGAGATATTATGCGCAAATAATATTTTCCCTGATGACGCGCAGGAGGTAATAGATTACTTTGAGGACACTTGGATTGGGCGCCCTGGCCGGAGAAATATGCGAAGGCCTCCTATCTTTGCACATGAAGTATGGAATGTATATGATGAGGATTTGCACAATTTACCAAAAACTACTGATGCCGTGGAGAGATGGCACAGAGCTTTCCAGGTTCAAGTTGCAGCTCACCATCCAAATATATGGAAATTTGTTGATTGTCTGAAGAAGGAGCAAAATTTTAATGAAGCTCGAATAGAACAATATCTCTCTGGGAGGGAGCCTGATACTACAAGAAAACGCTACCATGATACTGCTCAACGGATCAAAAGATTAGTGGAAAATTTCAGCAATACAGATATATGTGATTATATTCGTGGAATCGCACATAACCTTTCTTTTAAATTTTTTTTTATAATGGTTTTCCATTTTTGTCTTCTTCAATTTTAGATGATTTTTATATAGTTAGTCTTTTTAGCAAACGTAATAATATTGTGTTTTTTAGATAAATTTATTATGTTTATTTTGTGGATAGCACATATAACCTTTGTTTTTTAATGTTCTTATGGTTTGTTTATTTTTTACTCAAATACCAGTTCTTTTTAATAGTTTGTATTGTAATTTTATATTATAATTTTTATCTAAAGATTTCCATAACTTTTCTTTATGTTTTGCATCTATGCATACAGTACAATATTGTAACCTTTGATCCAAATATATCCAAACTAAGTAAAACTAGTGTAATTTTTGATCCAAAGCATATCCAAAATAGGTAAAAACATTGTAATTTTTATCCAACTTTATCCTATATAATAAAGACCCCTCCTGTATTTATGGTTTTTTTATATTATTTAAATATACCAAAAGCTACCAAATACTAATACTACAAAACAGTATCTAAAAGGGAAGGTATTTAAAAAGGTGATTCAAAGAAGAATATGGTAACAGACCATTTTCCAAATACACCATTACTGAAAGCAGCAAACTATCCGAATAAATAGTATTAAAAAGGGAAGTTTTTTAAGACGGTGATTTAAAGAATATGGTAACAGACCAATTTCCCAAAATTACATCATTACTGAAAGCAGCAAACTATCCAAATTTATAGTAGGTTACTTAAAAGGGAATTCATTTATAACGGTGACTCTACGAATACTTGCTGTCGTTTGTTTAGGCCCTCCTCAACTGCATATCTATATAAATATTTTGCCGTAGATGAATTGTGTATGTAGAGGAATTGTTGTAGATGAATTCTATATGTAGATGAATTGTTGTAGATGAATTATATACGTAGATGAATTGTTGTAGATGAATTGTTGTAGAAGAATTGTTGTAGACGAATTCGCCGGATACCGTTACAGCATTCATAGGAATCACATCTAGATTTTCTACACCATATCAATAACATCACAAACACCGAACAAAGCAAACAGACACGGTTTACAAACACCTAGTTATTGAAAATGAATGGATTTTGTGCGTAATATAATAATCTTTTCATAATGATTATCTAATAAAATTTATATTCTGTTTGCTTAGTGTCGCAATAATTGCCTAGTTTTCACACTTTTCCCTGTCATAAAAGATTGCGTCTGCTTAGAAACACTTTCATTTTGAAGATGTTTAGTCTTAAGATTTAGTAAGTTATTGACACAATATATTGAAATAAAGAAGAACCAGAGTTTTTTTTTTGTTTTCTTTTTGCCGATGATAATTGTTATTTCTTAAATCATACCCTTAATAACACATCAGTACTTTCATGAATGACCTGACAGGCTGCGCCAAGCTTAAATAAAAGTAACTGATAACCTCAATAACTGATAACTCTATATAAAATTAGAAAATATTTATCGTGACCTTAAGTAAGGTTTCTTTAAGAACTCAATTTGCAAAATAATGATCAACGTTTCATTAAATTTTTATTTGTGTTTATAAAGGATAATCCACTTGCAGTTGACGGTGACACGATTTCTTTTTGAGTGGAGAGCAGCACTGTATTGCCTGGTTCCAATACCTTATATGAGAAATAATTAATTACTGGACTTACCTAATAGTATGGTTTTAGGGATGTATACCGTTACTGTTACTCTACGAATAAGCTTGACGGTCAGGGCAACCCCTCCCACCAAAAATCTATTTCGGTAGTATTTCGACAACAGTTTTAGATCATCTCTGATATTCTTTTGAACTCAGGCGTATGACCAGCTTCAAAATGAGGCACTTTCCGTTTCTACGTTTTTCCGAAAACGAATAATTTGGGAGAAATGTGTCTGCAAATTCACATCATTAAAATTTAATGGTATATTTTTATAGGTGGAGAGATATCTTTGTTTGCTTTTATTTCAAAGTTTATCAATTTTTTTCTTATATTATGAGTTTAAAAACTGGGTCCAGGTTTTGATGAAAAGGGTCAGGTAATCAGAAGAAATTGGGATAATTTCAAGCTTAATTTTGAAATCTAATAATAATAATAATAATAATAATAATAATAATAATAATAATAATAATAATAATAATATAATATAATAATAATAATATAATAATAATATATGAAGGTAGGAGACCCTCTTTCAAACATGTTTTGTTTAAAGAGTATGGCAGCATCAGTGGAATTGATTTTATATATGGTCATTTCAATTCTTCTTATTACTTTCTTCTCATCAGTGCTGATATTTGCTAATAGCTGACCGAAGATCATATTCTGGTTAAAGAAATGTCTTCTAAAAATATCAATTTATGTTAGTTACCATATGAATAAATCAATATTTTTAGAAGACATTTTCTTAACCATTAGCAAAATATCAGCCCTGAGGAGGAGAAAAGTAATAAAGAGAATTGATAATACCATATATAAAATCAGTTCCACTGATGCTGCCATCATCTTTAACATAATAATAATAATTAATAATAATAATAATAATAATAATAATAATAATAATATAATAATAATAATAATAATAACCAGGACTCATGCAGAGAAGTGTGCTCTTGAAACAGCGCGCCATAGTAAATACTACCCACTATCCGAATTAGAAGACTGTGATAGACAAAAAAAAAAAAAAAAATAATAAGATAATAAAATAATTACCGTAGGTGAATGCCCACTGTCACGACGACTTATGTCTTTGATCGTAGAAAATAATATCATCTAATTTTAAAACACTCTAATTGTATCTGATATTTTATACATTCAGTAATAAATTCCATTTAGCTAAAAGGAACAGAAAACGTTCTAAACTCACTAATTCAATAGAACGATTCTTCAAGCCCTCGTCAATTATTTAAGGGATAATTATTAAATTTCAAGTAAGCTGCTAAATTATTTGTCTCCTGAAAGACCTTGGAGCTAAAGGATTTGTTATTCTGGCCCTGGCCAGAGGATTTCAGTTTGGAAGCTGATTACCATTGCGGAATGTCTTTTTTAACAATTCTGATATTTTTCCTGTTTAATTACGATTCCTACCAGAGAGAGAGAGAGAGAGAGAGAGAGAGAGAGAGAGAAGAGAGAGAGATGATTGCCAATAAGAAGCCGCTATGTAATGCATTGTTAGCCAGGGTACCATCCATACTCTCAGTGACTTCGCTAATAACATAGCGGCTTCTTATTGGCAACCATGCTCTCTCTCTCTGCCTCGTCGGTCTCTCTCTCTCTCTCATCTCTCTCTCTCTCTCTCCCTCTCATCCTCTCTTTTCGGATCTCTCTCTGGTAGCAAGCGAAATTAAACCGGAAAAATATCAGAAGTGTTAAAAAGCGACATTCCGCAATGATCGTCATTATAAAAAAGCACATCCAGGTTTCTAAATGACTTCCCTTAGCAAAGTAATAAGCTTAAGACTCATTATGAGTGTTAATTCACTGTATTTCTTTGTAAGAAAATTTTTAAATCTTTTAAGAAGATCATGAACAGTACAAAATGAATAATATTCGGTATCTGTCTGTGTAATATCATGACAACATCTTAGCCTAATGAAAATTCCTTGTGAAATATGAAATAATTTAGTTTAAGGGAATTTGTCTGTAAATGTTAGAGATCTTCCCAAGGAACAAACGACATAATTGTTTTGTTATCCTTTATATTTGCTACCAGTTCTATCTTGCATATTGAATGTGCTTGCCTTGAGGAAAATCTTCATGCACATACTAAAGTAACATAAAGTGACAACCTACTAAAAAAAAAAAATTGACAAAATGTTCTTGGAAATGGAAGCACTATGAGATGAATATGTTTACTCACAGAAGGTTAAAGAAAGATTGTCCTTGATTATGTTGTTAAACACGATTTTCATTGAGAAAAAAATGTGAAAATTCAAAGAACTTACCTTTCACGACAGTATATCTTTACTCTCGTGGTTTTTGTAATATCAAAATATCATTGAAGATGTAAACATGTTGCAATCCAAAAAATATCGTCTCTCTTGTGAATATACGTCGTCACAACAAATTGAAATCCTAAATTTGCCGCCAGAATTCGGGTAAATAATACTGTGATGATTGTTTAATGAAGCAGAACCATTTAGGAAAATTTTGGTCAGTAAAGCAATATTACTGTTACAAGAGCCACAGGTGTGATTTCACCTTTGCAGTTTGTCTTGAATTAATGCGGTCTTCGGTTTACCTTATCATACACCGAATATGGACCATGTTGATGACGAAGCTATTCTGAACAATTCTTCTGCTGGTGCCTCTTAACCAACGAAACATTGTCGTCTGAATCCACATCTTCTTCTTTCCCTCCGCTATCCCTTCTTTAAGGGGTCGGTTGCCTAATGTGCCTTCTACACTGCCTTCTGTCAAAGGCATCATCTCGCCATCCAAGTCTATCTCCCTCTAGATCTTCCTCCTCTAAGAGGATCCTCCTCAGGTTCTCTTCACTCCTTCCTCGTCATCCTTCCTCCTCAACACATGTCCATACCATCCTCAATCGTGACTCTCTTCTCACTTCTGCCTGCCCTTCTTATTTCACCATTTCCCAATCTCTCAAGCAGCGATATTCCCACAATCCACCTCAGCATTCCCATCCCTGTTCTCTCAAACTTTACTTCCTCTTTTCTTCTTAGAGGCCATTGTTTCTGATCCATACATTAACACTGTTCTTATCATTGTGCTATACATAGATACTGACCTTTTGATTGATTGGCATTTTCTTATCACACACTACTCCAGCTACTTCTTTCCACTTCCCCCATACAGCCTTTATCTACTGTCAACTTCAGCCTCATATCCTCTCTCTATGGTTAAAGAAATCCTAATTATTTACATTTCTGCCGGTTTTATAATCGATCCTCTTTCTGGCATTACTATTCTGTCTCTATCTTCCCTACTACTCAGCAAAACCTCTGTTTTATTCAAGTTCACCTTTACGCCAGCCCTCTCTAAAGACTCCTGCCAGAAGTAATCACCAAATCATCGGCGTATAACAACTCCTAAAACTCTTCATCCCTGATCTCTCCATTCAACACATCCATGACCAGTACAAACAAAAATGAGCTTAATGCTGACCCCTCAAGTAACCTCACACTAACTTTAAAGTTTCTTTTTCCCCAACTGCGGTTATTGTTTTGTGCTCGCTCTTTGATGTATCATCTTCGGACCAGCCTGGCCAAAAACTTTTTCTGAGACTTTCCTCTTTCTCAAACACCAAACCATCACTTTTCTTGGGATTCTATCGTATACTTTCTCTAGCCTCTTTCTTTTCCCTGTTAACTGACTTACATGAAGATGGCATTCACAGTCCCTCCTCCTAATGAATCCATACTGCTGTTTCCCAGATTTTACAACCTCTCTTAATCTTTCATCCAGCATCTTCACCAAAACTTCCAGTTCATGCTCTGTTGGGTTAATTTCCTAGTAAGTTTACCACATTTCTGTTTAATCGCCCCTCTGCTTGTATGACTACCAATTTTGAAGGAATCTGTACAAGAGATATCGTCATACACAAGAGGCTGCCCTTCCCTGCCACGTGCCTTTTCCTCCATTAGATTACTTTGCTTCTTCATGGAAATCCTGAGGACAATATACTTCTAATTATCAAGATCTCTGAGACCGGGACCTAGAAAGAAATAAAATGCTAAAATTCTGACCTGTAACTTTATCTTTGACACTGAAAAATATGGAAAGGTTAACCATGGAAGATCTACAAGCGACCTTCATATAAATTAGACAAAAATTGGGCAATGATGATAATACATAGTTTTGTACTGTATCAATAATTAAGTAACATTTTGACAAACTTGCTGAAACAGGATACCTCATCTTCAACAAATGGTCTGATTACTTGTTCCATTCATCATGGAGGACTCCATTAATTTTCTCACTTTTGTGTCTTTTATTCTGAGATCTACTTGTTTATTGACTTCTCTCTCTCTCTCTCTCTCTCTCTCTCTCTCTCTCTCTCTCTTCCTCTGCATTAACTTCTCTGTATCGCAACTTTTTATTCTTCCTTGAGTGCCTGTTCACTTTTCTCCCTCTATTTTCACCAGTTATCTCTGTCTCTTTGCTTTTTTTCCTGTTACCATAAAAACATGCTCATCAAAATCATTATACTGTATTATGAAAATTTACACACTGCCTGAGCATGTAGTTAGGCTGATATTTGTTTCAAACAAGCTTAATATAACGATAAGTGAAAGAGAATAGAAAAGCTTTCGTTAAGCTTGTAAGACTAAGCATTCTGTCGGCGAAGGAATGGGGCGAATTAGATCAGATTACAGAGGAAGATTTGTCAGGAAATGTCTGACTAAATGCAGTAAGGCAAAATAAAAAAAAGAAGCTAAATGAAGAAGAATGAAGAAGAATGAAGTGAAACAGAATGCAGGGAAAGAGCAAAGGACTGAAGGATTGTAGGGATACTAATCTTTCTCTTCCGGCGAAACGGTTACGAAGAAGAAGAAGCTCTTTTCGCTTCTAATAAGTCTTTGTCATCCATGAAGAAAAGCAATTTTCTTCAACTCTGACATGTATTCGCATTTCAACATAAACAAATGGACCTACACCCTCGAGTAAAAGAAGGTATTTATCTTTCCGAAACCATACAATTTGTGCTTTTCCCCATTAAAGAGCTATTTCTCTGAACGGGATATCGTGGGAAGCGTTATCCCTTAAGAAATGAACGCATTTAGCCCAGAAAGCACCCAAAACCAATTGAAGAACTATCCTCTCTTAATAAAAAAAAACAATATAGAGATGCTGAGTCTATTGGAGCTTGGGAAAATTCTTGAACAGTTGATTCGTTCAGAAATTTCTGTCTGATTCATTTAAGTAACCTTTGTAAGGAATAACTTTCGGATGGTTTCAAATACTTAAGAATCAGTAACTCCATTCGTCATCATGAAAAGCCTGAATATAAGTCACTCTTATTACGTTGCACAAACTACGAAAAGAGATTTGACTTCAGTGGTGGTCTCCGATTGATAGGTTTATTGGAATTCCAACAAGTATTATGGGTATGTATTCCGTATCATAATCGCTTAATTTTCCAAATAGTGCAAGCGTTGATTTGGGCTATGTAATTAAACTTTAACTCTCAATGCAGAAATTTCCAAATGTTGAGCTGCTGATAAGTCAAACACAGAAGTTCATCAACGTCACTTCAAATTGCCAACTCACAGAACACAATACGTTTCTATTTTCTTTACGATTGAGGCCTTTCCTTTACAATATACTTCTGATCCTCTACGAGTACTTTCTGTGTGTAT
Organism: Macrobrachium nipponense; assembly: GCF_015104395.2. Lineage (NCBI taxonomy): Eukaryota > Metazoa > Arthropoda > Malacostraca > Decapoda > Palaemonidae > Macrobrachium > Macrobrachium nipponense. Next base: position 21,130,931 of record NC_087220.1, on the reverse strand, counting down.
TTCTCTTCTCCTCCCTCCTAAAATTCTAAATGATTAGCTATGTTCACCATCCTGTCGTCTGTTCCCCCAAAACTTTGCCATGTTTACCCATCCCCAACTGTTTTTTTTTTTTTTTTTTTTTACTACAGATGTACTACACATCTACTTTCTCTCAACAACTTCAGCCCTTTTTCTTAAAAAAAAGTTGATTCTACGATTCTTTGTTAGGTTTCAAACTATGGTTTCACAGGGACTTGCGAATTCCTTCCTATATGATACATTCTACCTACCATCATCCATATATTTACTTATGAAAATCAATACTCACCAAATACTTTCATTGTATCATTATTTATCTTGACATTGATTTTTTTTTATTTCTGACTCTCATTTACCACCGGAATCCGGCGTTGCTCGCATTGCCTCTTGACTTTTTGCTCTAACCAGTACGGTATTAATAATTTAATATGTATCTATATATATATATATATATAATATATATATATATATATATATATATATATATATATATATATATATATATTATTAATATATACATATATACATATATATACATATATATACATATATATACATATATATCTATAGTATATATATATATATATATATATATAATATATATATATATATCACTAATTCTATATATATCATATATAGGGCTGTTGCCTCGTATAATAATGGCGCCCTATGAGGTAATGTTAGACTTGTGATAATCTTACGCTAAGTCGGTTTGGTATTGCACTTCCATATTCATTGGAGTGTCTTGGGGTATGGTAGATCACTTACGAAGTCGGTATTATCTTCTTTTGATTATGACGACGATGTAAAAAAGAAAACTCATGATGATTCGGTGATGAGGTGAGGTTCTAGTCGAAAACACGAAGTATAAAAATACATATATTCTTCTGAAGTTACATGGTGAAGATCAGGTATGATTGTACATGTCTTCTAATGACGATAGCTTGATCGCTTCTGCCAATGATGATGGCTAATTCTATTCTCTCTACATGATAAAGCTTAGGTAAAGAGATACAGGTCTGCCAATGATGATGGCTAACTGCTATTCTGACTACCATCTCGGTTACAAGTCATAACGGGAGCAGACAGTAGCTCGAACATATGAACATACATACAAAATGAGACACATTACTAAATCACGTAGGCCATTTGAATTATAGGTCGCGGTAGTTGTCTCTAGCAGGAGCTTGGACTAATGTTTCAAAACAAATTTGGATGACCACAGATGACGGCATGTCAACTTAGCCCTACATACTTTATTGTCTCTGGTCTGATCACATTCCTGCAAGCAATCTGGTTGACCTCTTTATTTTGTTTAGTCTTTTATATATATAGACTAACATTCCATATTTTTTTTATTATATAACACTTCAAAGAAAAGCTCGGTCAGCTACCAAAACCAACTACTGATATTACTTAAACTTGACTTGCATTTGACTTATGGATATCATATATATATATATATATATATTATATATATATATATATATATATATATATATATATATATATATATATATATATATATATATATATATATATATAATATACATATATATACATATATATATAGAAAATACTTATAAGTAAAAAAAAAATCATGGTGTACACAATACAGATTCAAGTAAAAAAGATATAAAACATAATGATATTGGTAAATAATAGTGATCACGCGATATATACTGATACAGTTTTTCACTTCATCTCATTAAGATACATATGCTACAGTAAATTACTAATGTACTCTGATAACATGATAAAAATTATATTTTTAACTGATAAAAATTTCCATATATTGAATTGATAAAATTATTAATGTTTTATGCTGATTGATTCGCTGATTTTTATGCTAACTGTTATATATCTGCAGTTATTGGTAAGATAAAAGGTAACAGATTGATTATAGGCTACCATGATTTGTTTATACATATTTTATATGGATTCATATAATTATGATTAATATATGTGCACTTTAAATAGATTCCTATTGCGTACACGCAAAGATATATTTCGACTCTGTAACATATGATCATTTATATATATAGGATACATGATACTTTATATATAGGAATACATGACCGAGTTATACTACTACACATTTAACTAGCGTTCGAAAACAACTTTTCGTCCATTTACACAGTTCCAGACAACCACCTATGCCAAATGAAATGGCCAATTTCAAATGGTTAAAACAAGGGGAAAATTTGCCTGGGCGGGGTCCAACATTCTATTTTGTGCTCATACTTGTTCTCTGCTTCCTAAGCCTCACGAATACGTTTCGCGATGATAAAATCACCAGCACGAGTCCTTCGCCAACAACGTAGAGTTGAATATCCTTCTGGTCGTAATTGTCGGAAGTATGTCCCTTTTGTAGTCGATTTCCGACAGCTGCCTGAGCGTTCCGCATTAAAACGAGATTAACGACGGGATACGGTGTCGGTCGAAGAAGTCACTTATGATGGTGCTTATTCCTTTCACATTGTAGGCGATGGTTACTTAATTGCCGTCGTCCGCAGCGATGAACGATTTTTTTTTTGAAGATTGCAATGTGAAACTCTCGTACTGCAGGATACTGTAACCAGGTTCCATTAATCCAGCCTGCAAGTGAAATTATACTTGTCACAAGGGCAAAGTAAATTCAGACGACATCCAAATACAGGAGGGAGAATGCCATTTAGAACCAGACTTAACCCACATGAATTCGCTGATATTGTGGATTCAAAAGAGTCACTGTACATACTTTTTTATCCATGGCATTAACAATGAGTGACCCTATCCAGGTCTATGATGACTGTAAAAATATCCATAATTATAAAAAATAAACAGATATCAATACGAATCCCAAAGAAAAATTCGATATTCTGGTGGTAAGTTACTAGACAAAAGAAGTGGAAAACGGAGCTATTTGTAAGATTGCCAGGCAACATAAGAGTCAAAGAGATATTAATCATGATTCTGTATTTCTCTATGCTAACTGAAATTAAGTTGTGATAAAATCTGATCCTATGTTGGCCCCTAACAAAGTTTTCATATTCAATTTTCTCGCGCGCATCCTCGGAGATTAATTTTAAAAACGTTTATTAAGAGGCTAGAGATACAACGAAAAGAGCCCACTATGTCTTGATACTTCTAAATGTCCGTTTACCATGTCTTATTGACTCTAATTGTCTATGATTGGTTCAGAAAAAAATTAATCCATTTTGGATGTTATAGAAAATTCTATTTGCCTATTTTGTTCATTAATTTTAAAATGATTGCAAGTCCTTAACTAAAAATTGCATTGCGCATACGGATAGACACTTGTACCTAACGTCCTGCCTGCCATGAGAAGTTCGGGCTAAGCATTCCTCTCTCCAGCAACCTGCTTTGCAAGCACGAGACGACACACACAGATGAAGCCTATGCAAGCAGATTATTGAGGTTAAACAGAACAATGATGAGTCGGCAAACGCGACAGGCATCTTCTAGACTGATGACGTCGTCACCAGCTTAAGAGTTACGTTACTTGCTGTAATAAATACGACTTTAGTATTAATTTTTTTTTATTTTTTTTTTTTAATACTCGACCCACACGAGAAAGAATGTCTGAAAAAAAACAGTACCAAAATTGAACAATATATTAGTTTCATGTTGGAAATCTGCATGATTGGTAAATAAATGTAATTATGGTTAAATTAGACATTCCTTATTCAAACTAATGAAAAAAGGGGGGATTCCATACAATTTTAATATATACTATTTGCCCTGTATAAGATTATTCGCATAGATATATTTTCACTTCTAGACTTCCTGACTTTTAAAATCTCTTTTATTTTATTTTTATTTTATTTATTTATTTATTTATTTTTCATTGACTACGAATATAAATCACCGGGACAGACAATATGTCAGTAGGTTTTGATATAATTTTGAACTTTTAGCTTATTTGTCATTACTAAAGCGTTAAGTTAGAGTTCAAATCTTTAACGTATATATTTAAGGATAATGAATTAACCTATGGTTAGGTTTTGCTTATTGATTTTTATCGTGATTCCTTTTTTATTATAATTTGTAACCCTTCCGACTTCTTACGGAGTGGATTATATTCACTCCATTGTATCCATATTTATTTTATTTTTTATATTTATTTATTTATATATATATATATTTGATTAATTAATGGTTGGCTTGAATATGTGGAAAAGTGTTCTAGCGGCGTACCGTATAAGGCTACTTGCGGTATCAATTCTATATATACAAGATATTGAATGATAAAGGTATTTAAAACCACGAGAACTGCTATAATCCAGTTCGGATCCAATATCCAGAGTTGTAACTCATAAAGACATTGAACACTTTTTTTATTTATCCGTTATTCTACCAAACCAACCGATTGACTCTGGGTGATAAAATATGGTATTGGTTTTCATAATGGAAAGGAATTCACACAACGAGTTAGGGAGATTATTATCGATTTACACCACCCGAGTCACAGATTATTATGTGTTGAATTCCATGTTTACTGATTTAGCACTATAGATATTCCTAGCGCACTCAATTGCGGTGTTTGTTTTTAGTGCTATTAACTTCTATATAACGTGTCCAACAGGAACTATTAACGCTAATAAATGTTTATTTCCTCTGTCAGACTCGTAATTCTGTTAATAATTCTATGTATATTCTTTCAAGGATTGATTTGGCACAGGATAGGCTCTAACTGACAGGTGTCTTAGTGTATCCCATGTTTTTCATGACACGTGTTACCAATTAGTTATGTGCTTTTTTATATCTGTAAGCATTGTAGGCCAGTAAAATAGTGATTTGGCTTTCTGGTGACATAATAGGAACCCTGGATGAACGGAATGCAACCAGTTTAGGACGATTGGTATGAAAGAGATTATTACTACTACCTGGTCATTAGTCACCTGCTGTGTTCTTCGGGTTTTCCTTGTCACGGACCTACATATAATATTACATTTGATTACATAATTCTGATACACATACTTTAAATATACTTTTGCTTTAGGGTTTCCGTTCGAAGTGTTTATTGTTTTGCTTAGCTGTGGACCCTGTTTCCGTTCGAAGTGTTTATTGTTTTGCTTATTGTGCTGACTCTGTTTCCGTTCGAAGTGTTTATGTTTTGCTTATGTCTGTTGACTCTTGCTTTGTTCAGTTTGTAACAGTTCTGCGCTCCGACCCAGATATTCAATGCTCGCGATCTCTTGGGTTAAGGAATTTTCTTGTTTAGATACGATTTTAACAGTAGGCACGGATGTTTCTATATCTTTTAGTCCAATTAATGGTTCTTTGCAGTATGGTGCGGGATTGCGGGATATGCGGTCAGCTATGATAATTGCTTTCCCCACCCAGGTAGATATCTTATCTTGCTCCAAGACTTGAATGATCATTTGTCACAGAGTTCCTTTTAGACTGTTATTAAAGCCTTTGAAAAACTCGGTAAAGGATTCATGTTCAGTAAGGATAGCCATAGATTATGAACTTAAAATGTACTAGTGAGTTAAAGATACCTAGCCCTTCCTTGCCTATTACTGTATACTTTACTTTAGAGGGCTTTAGTTTACATGAATAAATAGCTATAGGAAAGAACTGTTATCATATTACTGAAGTAGTACCCCTCTTCTTACCCTTGGTCTGAGGCGTCTGTTGCAATAGAAAAAAAAAATACCTTATTTAAATCAGGGATTTTTTAAGTTAGGTGAGCTGCATTATTCCGCTTTTAAGATATCGAACGCCTGTGATGCCTTTTAGACCATAATAAAATCTACGCTCTTCGTAAGATCTGTTAAAGGAGCTGTCATGATTGAAGAGTTACATATATACATATGATTGTAATACCCACTGCAGCGCAAAAGTGCTGTATCCCCTTTTTACGTTAATAGGTACCGGAAGTTATGAATAGCCGACACCTTACCATGGACTACTTTAAGACCTTGACTAGACACATAAAACCTAGATAAACATGTTCGGTTTTAAAAAACTCACATTTAGATATTTTACTCTGAGGTTATTTGTCTTTGTCTCTGTAGCACTAGCTCTAGTTCATGTGAATGTACTTCTAAGGTATTAGAAAAGATTACAAGATCATCCTATAGGCATGTAGTTATAACCAAAAGTCTCCAAACACTATATTGTAATTGGGGAGCAACGTAAGCCGGACTTATACGTAAAAATTGATAATGTCCCCTGAGTATGCTGAAAACGGTGTATGAGGTACATCACTTAGGTAATGGTATCTGGTAAAAGCTTTTAAGTAAGTCCAAGCTGGTGAAAAATTTATTCTAACTAACATAGATAAGATGTTGTCGTACATGGCACTGGAAACTATCGGGAGTCGTTTCCTTGTTTAAGCGATAGAAATCTACGCAGATACGCCAAGTCCGATCTTTTATGGCATGACGTTTGAGGGAAAAAATTATATGGGCTTATTTGATTTCTTAATGACTCCTATTACTAAATTTTTTCAACTTCGTCATTTATCTCTATTTTGAGATTCATTGCGAGGTCTATGCAAGGTACGTATATAGCTTTATGTTTGTCCTTAGACCGTATTTTGTTTTCAATGACATCCGTTTTTCTCCCAGAGATCACTCGCTAGTGGAGAAACTTCCTGGTATTCAGAATAAAAGATAAAAAAAAAAAAATTTCTGCCGAATCACCTCTGCTTGAATGACTTTACGGATATTACTTTAGATAGAGTATAAGAGAGATTCATCTACGACTGATTGGGCGTGATTAAAAATTAGCAACAATAAAAGAAATGCGATAATTTTATAGTATAGGTTTTGTGATTACTAGATTAACTTGTTGCTGCGAGTCAAACCGTGTCTAGGGCTTTGTTCGCGGAAACCGTTATATTTCAGAGTGTCGGGAAAGATTAAAATTTCAGATCCCAGCTAAGTCTTTTTACACGCACAAGGACTTTCGAGGGTTGCATGCGTCTCGAGATTTTGTGTGCAAAACTGCGACTGCGGGTGTGGGAGAATTCTGTTGGGTCATTGAACAATATCACGATTTATGAGACAAATGATTGGTTCTTCTATATAAGTTATTATTTGATTAACTGTCTCTTTTGTTCAAATGGATTTTTAATATGTTTGAAGGTTTATAGATTTTTCCTTTGATAAACACTTTTTATTTTGCAGGAGGTAATATAATATTTTGTATACCCGTACATGGATATCTTACAATTACACTAGATACAGATCAATGTTTTTATAACTATAGAGGTATCTCTAAGCGCTCGCTTATCCGGACTTCTCATTAGGGAAGTTCGAACAACAGACGGTGAGTCCGTAAATACAGGATATTACGTGTACTAAAGGAATAAAACAAGATATTCTAATTTTTACGGCACGTACAGTTGGGCTTAATCCACCAGTATTTATAATAACTTAATGTATTAAAATTACGAAACCTGCTCTGATTACTTGATACGTCGTGTTAATCATATGAAAATTCCTTTTTAATTTTTTCCAACATCGCTCTCCCTTTCCGCTGAAGTCGCTTATGTGGTATGTGCTTTGCTTGCTACCAATCGGCAGATCTGACTGACCCTGACCGCTTGACTAGATGACACGTACCCGAGTTTGCTTTGTTTGATTCTGATTTTATTTTTGGGGAGGGGCTACTGTTTACCATCGGCAACGCATTGTATGTTTTTAGCATTCTGTTGTTGGTTACGTGTAAAGCAACGAACGTATGAATGACGAACTACTAGGAGTTGAGCGATTACCATTAAGACAAGTTATCTCTACTGCATTCAATATTAACTGTTTGTACTTGCTGTTTACTTCATTCTTTGCTAAAATTTGAAACTAGTGAGGGATCCTGGTCAGCGCATTTAGCCTAATGAAAGTTTTTTATAAACATGTTATTCCTTGCAAATCCAGCCGTATTTTTAAAGTTAAGTTGAGTCATTGAGGTTAGATTTTTTTTTTGTTATATATATAACTAAAAAAACGCAAGGCTAAAAACTGCGATCGGGACTTTGCAAAGGAGCATTTATGTTTGACCCTAAATAGTGTTACCTCTAATTTATCTAGATTTGTACGGGTGTTCCACTTGTTTTTGTGTGTTTTCTAATCACTACGGTGCTTAACGACCCTATCCATGCATCTGTATAATACAGACGTCCACTGCGTAAACGCATATTCACTGTTTATATGATTTGTTACATAAAGGATTAATAATAACCTAAAATGATAAAATTAACACAGTATATGATTATGATATTTCAGTAGAACTTCTGGAAACAGACACTCAAAGATAAAAACTCGCAGTAGCGAAATCTCAATGATGTAGATATTTCTGTAAAAAAGTAAGATTAAGAATGTCTCGTAAACTTCAGCCACGGAATAACGAAATTCGACCTGCAAAGAAACACTCAGTTACTCCAAATGAATAAAAAAATTGTACTTAGCTTGCTTTGTGGGAAGTCACGATGTTCCGATAACGACACATGGCCTTGGTCCTCCTTCTCTATTTAGCAGATGACCTGGTTTTTTGGCTTGAGTTTTCCCCCGTGCGCGTTGTTTGGATGATTCGAGCCCTTGAAGATCCGATGCTGCAAGGCGTTCAATTTGTTTCTTGAAGTACCGGAAACGCTCACTACGATGTTTTCTTGAATGATTCTAATGAGAGACGAAGCTTGCGTTGCCGTAGGAAAAGGACACGTCGGGTTTGTTTCTTGAAGTTTATTCACTACTGGAAACGCTCACTAAACGATGATACTAAGTTGCTTGAAAGAATCTCTTGCTTTCGTCGTCGTTGAAGAGTTTTCTTATTGTTTTCTGAAGTCGCTCACTATAACAATGATAATAAGTTTGCTTGAAGAATCTCTTGTTTTCGTCGTCGTTAACTTCTGATATGATACTTCATTATTCTGGTTTTTCTTCGGAAGACGTTGTAGAGTTCTTATGGTAAGCTGCCACCACTTTTAGGGCTGTTGCCTCGTATAATAAGGCGCCCTATGAGGTAATGTTAGACTTGCGATAATCTTACACTAAGTCGGTTGGTATTGCACTTCCATATTCATTGGAGTGTCTTGGGGTATGTAGATCACTTACGAAGTCGGTATTATCTTCTTTGATTTATGACGACGATGTGTTAAACTCATGATGATTCGGTGATGAGGTGAGGTTCTAGTCGAAACACGAAGCATAAAAATACATATATTCTTCTGAAGTTACATGGTAAAGATCAGGTATGATTGTACATGTCTTCTAATGACGATAGCTTGATCGCTTCTGCCAATGATGATGGTTAATTCTATTCTCTCTATATGATAAAGCTTAGGTAAAGAGATACAGGTCTGCCAATGATGATGGCTAACTCTATTCTGACTACCATCTCGTTACAAGTCATAAGAGCAGACAGTAGCCCAAACATATGAACATACATACAAAATGGAGACACATTACTAATCACGTAGGCCATGTGAATTATAGGTTGCGGTAGTTGTCTCAAGCAGGGAGCTTGGACTAATGTTTCAAAACAAATGAATGACCACAGATGACGGCATGTCAACTTAGCCTACATACTTTATCGTATCTCTGGTCTGATCACATTCCTGCAAGCAATCTGGTTGACCTCTTTAGTTTTAGTCTTTTATATATATGAACTAACATTCCATATTTTTATTATGTCAACACTTACATAATATATATATATATATATATGTATATATATATATATATATATATATATATATGATATATATATATATATATATATATATATGATATATATATATATATATATATATATATATATATATATATATATATATATATATATATATATATATATATATATATATATATATATATATATATCTATATATATATATATTATATATATATATATATATATATATATATATATATATATATATATATATATATATATATAATATATATATATATATATATATATATAATATATATATATATATATATATATATATTATATATATATATATATATATATAAATATATATTCCTTAGTTCTAAAACCATATTTTGTTCCATTCTTTCACTTTTCCACGTTTCTTTTTGACCTGTACTTTTAAAAGATTTTACAGTTTTAAGGTCGCCAATGAACAGGTCACCACGACTTGCCCACAGTGCTCTAATATACACATTGTAAAGACCAGTATGTCTCTATCCATGCGTGACCACCTTTGTGTTCCCTGGAACACAACTTATCTCTAGCTCACAAGGAAAGTATGTTACGTACCTGAAAAAAAATTATGGTTTGTGTGGGATTTGATTAAGATAATGCTGATTACAAATGTATTTATCAGTTCCAAGACAGTACTGTTCTGGTTGAAAGGGCGAGTCTCCTCTCTCAGAGGAAGGAAGGCAGGGAAGGTAACACATATTAAGACCATCGATTCAAGAGCCTGATGATGAAATTTTCAACTCTCTCTCTCTCTCTCTCTCTCTCTCTCTCTCTCTCTCTCTCTCTCTCTCTCTCTCTCTCTCTCTCTCTCTCCAAGCCTCAAGAAGTAGTAAGAGGATCTGCTCTCAAGTTGACGATAAATACCCTTCGTCTTTCAGGACAGGCAATGCATTTTAAGGTCCTTTTCTTAAAGATCCCCAAAATTTCTTTTTTTAGCCAGTCACTAAGGGAGGTTTATACGCATTCAGAATTTATTATACAACAGGAGAAATTTTATTTTTATAAAATTCAGGTACCTAGGGAAATAACACTAAACACAAAATCACTACTAATGATGATGAGAAACAAATCTACAGTTGCAGATATATTTTATAAATTTTTAATCGTCGGAAAGCTTTCGAGAATCTTTATGATTCTCCTTTTCTATCTGACCTGAGAAGAAAATACGCAAGACAAGAGAAGTTGTTTACATATTAAGGAACCAGTTATTAGAGCATTAAATTCAGACCTTGTAAAAGGCATATTTCTCGAGTTTTACATAATTCAAGTTCGCATAGTAAATCTTTTTAATCTCTCCATACAAATTTTTTCTCTCGATTACTGGTTTCTTAAAACAAACGATGTATTCGTGCGTAGAATACATTATTGTCTGCTTCTCTTCGAGTGACATAAAATTATGATTTGGAAATATTAAGCCACATAAATCACTTAATATCGAGTTCAATATATAAATCAGAAAGAACTTACAACTTTGGGGTAATTTAAAAGATAAGTGGTTCCTGTAACTAAAATAAAACTCCCAATTTCGAATCCTGCCAAGGGGCAGAAACACTTGCCAATTACAATTCCCTTTGCGTGTTATTCCCAAGGTATAGTGAATTCCATGTTATTACTTTGGATTAATATTTATGAGCACAAAAGATACGTGTAATAACAAAACTCCATTATTATCACTTGTGTCATTACTCCAGCTCTAATGTATCTGGGGTTCTTATTTCGTAGCAATTATCATGAAATCATACCTGTCATAAAATACAACTGATATGTCACTTTGTTTGCTTAAAATCAACGAACATGGGATATGAACAATTTTCATGCGTATTTTGCCTGGTGCCTTCATCAAAAGAACTAATTTCTTTTATGGTCATTCAATCATCCTTTTTATTAGCTACAGAAAACCTGATTATCAGGTTTTTTGGCCAAGTACGTTACAAAACAAGAAAATAAATGCAATTATATACTGAGATGTGGAAAAGTACACCATGGTTTCTACAATCAGAATTTTTTTCATATTTGCCTTAAGAAATAAACAAGTACAGACAACCTTGCTTAGTATCTGCTTTAATTCACTATAAAAGGAAATCAAAAAAAAGACTCTTTATAGATTTTACATGTTTTGAACCTTCCATTACAAGTGATTCATAGCAATTAATTCTGTTCCATGTTGCAACAGTTATAAAGTACTGAAATTCTGATTGTAAACCTCTAATAAAATTAATTCCTGATCATTTTTGAAGAATACAAGAAGATTCTATAGCCCATCTTTTCCAGAAACGAATTTACATTCTACCACGAGCAGCAGCTAAACTTTCAATAGTTGAAATGCATCCAATCTTCAAGGAAGCCATAAGGTCCTGAATTTGCATCAAGTAAAAAAGTGTTGCATCTGTTGAGACGAATGATTTACTCGATTCATAATCTAAAGCAAGATGTGAAATAATCGGTGTTGTGAGAGAATGAAGAGGGGACATAAGCCCTTGTTTCTATACCTGTTTATTCCTAATGATCAGAAATAATCTGAAGAATAACTGTAATGTATGGAGAATAAGAGAAGGTTGGTTTAACGTTCTGCTATAGCTTCTTTTGGAGAAAGAGGCTGTTATAAGTTCGATAGAGTTCTATATTGCAGGTGGCTCATTCTTTCACTGCTAAGAAAATTATTCAGAAGAAACTTTTTTTAATGTTTTCAGGAAGATTCTAGGCCAGGAAACACCAGCTACCTTGCAGTAACAAGTGGTACAAACACCAACCTGAGGGAGTGATAGAAAACGATCAAGCAAAGATTCTCTGGGACTATGGTATCAGAGCATATAGGGTGATGCGTGCAAATTGACCAGACATGACGTTGATTTATAAAATCAAGAAGAAAGTGCCACTCATGGATGTTGCAATACCATGGGACACCAGAGTAGAAGAGAAAAGAGAGAGAAAAGATTGATAGGTATCAAAGACCTGAAAATAGAAATAAGAAGGATGTGGGATATGTCAGGGGAAATACCCATAATCATAGGAACACTAGGCACGATCCCAAGATCCCTGAAAAGGAACCTGGAAAAACTAGATGCCGCAGTAGCTCCGGGACTCATGCAGAAGAATGTGCTCCTTGAAACAGTGCACATAGTGAGGAAATTGATGGGCTCCTAAGGTTGCAGAATGCAACTCGGAAGCCCACACAATAAAAACCACCCAGTCGAATAGGATGATTGTGATAGACCAAAATAACAATATTAATAATAAGTTATTGAGAATATGCAATGTCGAATTCTGCTCACCATTATTAACACCGCTGAAGCCTAGGATGAGTATTAATATCAATATTTGAATGTCTTCGGCTCTCCTCCTTCAGTGTTGGTGGAGCCTAATGACGTCATAGGTTAACGTCAATATTGTGTTCAAAATACATTACTTACGATTTTGATGGACTCTGGCATAGGAAACTCACTTTTAGTATAAGTAACAGAATTATTAAACTTGTTCTAAATAATACTTGCAAAAGATGTTGCCGAAAAACAGTGTTTCATCGGCTTTGAATCCCTTAGTAGTGTGTGCTTCTTTGAATAAATAATTTGTTCTCTGGTAAGGTAGTAGCCCAATAAACAGAAAAATGACGGCCACATTCACACCTTCACTACCAAATCTAGAATGAACATCTGTTACAGAAAACAAAGATATAGTTGAGTCTTTTCATTACATATTCATTCTAATACTTGCTACATCTCTGTGTAACATTATCTAGTTATTGTGTCACTAAAAAGAGCGGGTGTCCTCTCATACCTTTGTCAGGATAACCCTCGAGATCAAAAGATGCTACGAAACGTCTCATGTTTCGCTAAAATGTGAGTTTCCCTCTTAATGCGCTTCACGTAATGAGACTCGAGATCCGCGAATTCATTATAGTTTTCCCTCCTTATTCTGCCTCAGGTTCAAGTAAGCTACGTCTTTGTCATAAGAGAACGTTGCGGGTATCGGAAATTGTAACTAAAATACAATTATGAACGATTTATATCACGGAAACTCTCTCTCTCTCTCTCTCTCTCTCTCTCTCTCTCTCTCTCTCTCTCTCTCTCTCTCTCTCAATTGAATTTTATTAATACGTGTTTTTTTGCTTTTCCACTGAGGAAACCCTTGATCTACTGGACTTCCGTCCACTCCATATTGTACAAATCTCCACGAAACGGCGCAAACGAAATTATCCCTCGGGATCACCTCTCCCTGGTAATTTACTGAGATAACGACACAAGAAACGAGAGCGTATGAGCCTCTGATCTTATTACATACATTTTTGTTTCCCTTGCTGTAGTTGCTGTAAAAATGGGTTTTGTTAGTGTTGATGTATTGCATATCATATAGTACATATATTCCTTATTTTTGAGAAAGTTAGATAAAAGTTATTCATTTGTTCATTCCAGGTTCTTGAATTAGTAAGTCGTATACTTCTATACTAGTTTCGATACACTTCGTATATACTATACAATAATAATCAATACCTAAAAATAATTACTGTAATCTACTGTACATCATATGAGAAGAGTATTGAGTATAGTGAAAAGATAAGTAAAATAAGTCATACCAAACCCTAAACCAAGCTTTTCATTCTCACGAGTTCATATGAAGATAGGTTTACGTGTAAGTCGGGTTGCTTTTCATTGTCCACACGATACCCATCAAGTCCAAGATCAGAAGTGGTGAAATATAAAATGTCAATAATGCTGGGTATCGTAACTGAAGCAATTATCTTAGCAAGAAAGGAAGAGAGAGAGAGAGAGAGAGAGAGAGAGAGAGAGAGAGAGAGAGAGAGAGAGAGAGAGAGAGAGTTTATCGGTTGCCATTCAGTCTTCCCAGGCAGCGCCGGTTTTGTCAGCTAGTTATATCATAAATATATACTACTTTTATATGATAACTTCTGAATAAATACAAACAATCATGACTTTTCTTATTTCTCTCGATGTTGAAGGAGACTATATAATGGGATTGATAGAACTTGACTTAAACGATTTTACAGGATATTTTATAAAACTGTGAAGTTTGTGTTAACCAAAATATGTTTACGATAATAGCATGAAATAATAAAAATAAACACTGTATTACCAGTTGCGTCTGACTGACATTAAAAAAAATAAAAAAAATATTCCCTTCCTTTTAGTAGGTTATAAGCAACGTCTGCTAAATTGTTCCTGTCTAGGTTTAAGGTGTCTGGTAAACATGTATGCAAGATTATGAGCTTGCCTTTTACCATGCTCTAGGTAAGTTATTATTATACATCCATTTTACATCATTCTCACTTTTTCTCTGCTTTAGTTAAAGGGTGCATAATAAAAGCATACATGGTAATAATAAGTTATGGTCATACACCGAGGACGACATTGATTATAGAATATTTCATAAAGATAAGAAAACATTCAAGGTAAACTTACAAATAAGCAACACCTGTAATTACACGAGGCGATAAAAAATTAACTCTAATAAAAAAGGGGAAGATTCTGTGTAATAGTATAATAATGCTTGTTAGGGACTTATCTCAAAGGAGTATTTAATTGAAATTCTATTTTCAGTGAACTACGAGAAATATTCAGCCATACGCTGAACATGAAATTTAAATTAACACTACTTAAGAACTCATTGCATCTGTATGAATCCACGCATCGTTTTCTGCTGAAACGCCAGTCGAAAGAGACTCGCTTTTCTAAACCTGAGGTATATATGCACCAATGATTAATAGTGTAATCTTTATTCTATAAGTACTTAGATGTTCAATAACAGAAAGCATGACCAGAATTTTACCAACAAATATTTGTCACTCTCTTTGTATTAAGACACAAATCTATATAATGTCCTCTGAAACTATATGAGAGGTTCAGGTTCTATGAACTCTTCATTTCCTGGAACCCATACCCGTTTATAACAGAAAAATGTCATCATTCCGAAGAGGAAACTGAGCTGTTTCACCATGCTTGCAAGCCCAAAAGTTTAGGATGCATGTGGAGTAGTGTCAGAGTTAGCTGTAATTTTGTCTGTGACCAAGATGTAATAGGGTCGACAGTGATGTGTAGTTAGCGAAAGTATCAGAAGATATGATTGAATGCAGACCAGAAAAGGTGCCTGGAAAGATTGGTCTGCTATTGCGCTAAACCGATTTGCCGATGATAAAGACAAATCGACAGATGTTACCTCGCCTAACACACACACACACACACACAAAATAGAAGGGCAATTAAAACAATGGAAAAAGCTAACAAGGCTGTTCCATTTCAACCCTTACAAACAACTGTAAAACCTGATACCTTCCTACCTAATAAAAAAAAAAATCAAAAATGCCTTTACTCACAACATACACTCCCCCAAAGCTGCAAGAGAACCAACAGCCACAACAGAAACGGTTCTGTCACGGTCACCATTTGTCATGAACCGTTTTTGGTTGGTTCTACAATATTTTTGATCAAATTAAGACTGGAACTGGAGTGACCAGGAAGCCCAAAGACAATTTAGAGGAGAGAGCAAAATAT
>NC_087220.1:21092229-21112229 GCF_015104395.2 Macrobrachium nipponense | reverse complement strand
AATCTACCATTCTTTGAACAAGCAACTCATTCTTTGGAACCCACCTGTACATACGTGAAAACCTCTTAGTATGTGTTACCTCTTCATTCGTCTGTGTCCCCATTTATCACTTATAAGAACCTCAGTCCGTTTCACCTTTTTAACGGGCCACCTTTCACAGTATTCACAGGTGCTTCCCCAAATTACTGCTTTAAGTACATTGCCTATCAATAGTCCAGTACTTCGAGCCCATGTTGCATAGGCCAGAGGTTATATTTATTATTTAGTTGTAATTTTCATGCACAACTCACACACTCTTACGAGTGCTTAATTATAGTCCTAGCCAGTATACCAAGAAGATAGCAACATGTTTGTAGAGGAGCACCATCTTTTTATACAGATGGGGAAGTAACTGGGATTAGTGGGAAGGGAACTGTAAGCCTATGAAGCCAATCCTAAAAAGATACTAGAGAAAAGGAAGAAAATGAGCATTAAAAGAGAGAGTGAGCAGTGAGAGCAAGATAAAAAGCAAGGGAGCATGAGCTAGCAATAGAAAAGCTGAGACAAGAAGAGAAAGAAAAGGAGCATGAGGAGAAAGAAAAAGAGTGTCAGCATGCTTTGAAACTGGCTCAGCACCAAGCAGAAACTTCTCCTCCATCCATGCCAGCACACAATATCATCCCCATCATCTACTCACTCAAACTGAATTGGAACCACTTAGAACCTAGATGATGGGTAGATGAAGTGGAGGCCATCTTTGACCAGTACCAGCCAACACCCCAAGAAGAGGCCCTGATCCTGTCTAAGCGCATGATGGGCAAAAGGAAAGGACGCCCTCCACGCTCTGGTGAAAGGTAAATGGGGACACCATATCGGGATTCAGAGTCTGTGCTGTAACTTACAAGCTCAGCCCAGAAAATTGGCACGAGTGTTGGCTCAGTCTGCTTAAAAGACACTGGTCAAAACTTATCTAAATGGTTCTTGAAAAAGGACTGATCCTGTACCAACTGGCTAGAGTCTATGGAGTGCACAGAGTTTAAAGACCTTAGAAATTTAATCATGATCAAAGACTTCAGCCACATTATGAGCATGACCCACTAATCCTTTATATTTGTGAGGGAAAACCAACAGCTTTCCAGGAGTGCTGCCAGACAGCTGATGATTTTGAGCTCCAGCATCATTACTCCATCTCCAGAAACATAAACTCATTGAGGCCTTTCTCTACACCAGTCAGGCCCAAGCCATTTCTCTCCATCTGTATGCAGGCCCAAGCCTGGCCCAAGGGTCTTCTCAGCCACCTCTGAAGCCTCAACCTAAAGTGAGAGAGAAATCAAGGAAGAAGATGAGTAGGGAGCGTAGAAGGTCCAGGTAGTTACAGAGCTGGACATGTTCTCCAGCACTAGAGCCATGGCACAGTGCCAAACTCAAGTAGAGGCAATTATATCACCTGGTTCAAAAGATGTAATTGTTTGTTTTGAGAAATTGTTTGCATTAAAATTATGTTGTAATTAGCCAAGGCTGTTCTCGCAGCACAGCTGAGGACACATCCTAGCTCCACATTTTAAATATGATATTTTGCATGTCTTTGCTCTTATGGATAATTTCGTATAACTATTAATATTGTCTGGTTTTAATATAATTTTTATATATTCTTATTGTGCTAAAGTTATGTTAGTTGCATGCCCCCCCTTTCAAACAAACTTATTTGATAAGTTAAGAAAAATTAATTAATCCTCCTCTAAAAATGAGCAAAAAAATCATAGGCACCTTAGTTAAGCTATTTTATTTTATGTTCTTAAAGTCCAGAGATGACCAATTCAAAGTAATGATAGGAACAGCCTTCACCTGTAGACGTTTCCTGCCGTTTTGATTTGTATACATTGGGTCTGAAAAGTTGCTAGTTAGCATTATCTCTGACCACACTACACCTACTACCTTTGTTTTGCTTTGTACTTCCGAGGACTTGGAATTTGGCAGGTTTTTATTTGGCAGCTCATTTCCCTGCCGACTTGGAGCGTGATTTAACCCAGAGCTACATCTTGTCTTCCTCTCCCCTGAATTTGCCTTCTCCACAAGCCGTGTTTTATGTGTCTACCGGTGAGTTCACGTTTGTTCGCTATTTTTTGCTTTATATATATATATATATATATCTATATATATATATAGATATATATATAATATATATATATATATATATAATATTTTAATATTTAATTTTTTTCTCCTTTTTGTAATCATATACAGAAATTTTTTGCCTGTTAGGATTCAACATTTTTCTCCTGTCTTTAGTAATAATGTAATTTTCTTAGTTGTTCACGTGTGGTTTGTGTTTTTAAGTGTTTTGTTTGCTTATTTATTTTGAAAGTGTCATTGTACTTAGTAGCTTTGCTTTTTACTGTTGATCTCTTATTCAATTAGTTACTGTCTTTCTTTTATATAAAAATTCGAATTTCACTGATATATTTTTAATTAATCTATATAATTCTTTTAAAAATGCATAATTTACTACTGTGCCCCATTTTAGACTGATTTAATGTACAGAATTTTAATTTTTCCCCCCTTTTCCCCCCTGTTTTTAGCCCTGAAGATGGGATTTGTATCCCGAAACGTAGGCGTTGGATAAAAATGATAAATATATAATATATATATATATATATATATATAGTATATATATATATATAATATCTATATATATATATATATATATATATATATTATATATATATATATATGGTTCCAGAAAAAATATCCAAGTCGGATAAGTTTGTAAAAGTGCGTAGCGTAGCAAACTCTTTAGAGTGAGGTTAGTTCTTTATTTACAAATCTTGTTTACCTATACCGTCACTCTCACAGCCTTTCGCCTCGTCCCATGTCATCTATCTCCCTTAAATATTTTTTTTATTTATTTCTTTTAGGATGAATGGATCAGGTTTATACATCCGGTGACTGATATTGATGATCTTACTAACACTTAATTTTATAAATACCTGTTTTGTTGGGTCTGTTCAAACAATTCTTTGTCATGTCGATCTTGTGGATCACTTTGGGAATATATGAAATTTTAAAACTTACTTTCCGTATAATAAGTAACAACCTTTTTCTCAGATATGAACAAAAATTTACGTACTTTCCTCAATATCAGATTAATTACTTGTTGTTTTAAAAGCTTGTCACGTAACCTCGTAACATTTGAGGAGAATTGTCGATATCCAGTTACATTAGTTAAACGCTTAAATTGCAGATTAATAATATGAAAAATTAGTGGCTGGTTTATTCTTACAAATATTTTCTGCGGTAAAATTGGTAAAAAACACAATAATCATATGGACAGCATTCTGAAATAATTTCTTATGTTCTCGCCTTAACTGCTCATGACAACGTCCATATTCCAGGATGAACAAAGACACATATCCCCACCCCCCCCCCTCCCCCCCTCCCCCTTAAAAACTTCCGAAAAACCATCGATGAAGAATGATGAGGTCATTAGCAAACGTCTCATCATTAAAGCTGGACATATTTCCTTGATTCTAGAAAACAAAAACTACATATTTTCCATAGTCCTTCTTTGGAGGAGCTGTATTTCGACTGGTGAATATGTTAAGTTACCCTATTCGTAGCTTTGTTGTAATACTTTTCTTGATAAGTTTAATATTATTGCCATTCACCCCAAGAGTTAGTGATAGCAAATTTGTTTAACGCTGCAATTAATTTTGATTTTACATAGTTATAACATGATATTTATGTCTTGCAATATTTTAGAAAGATGAAAAAGGATAAATTGATACGATAAAAATAATGATAAATAATAGTTAGAGGTTATAAAATATTAATTTTATAATGCAGTGTCTGTCCATTTGATTTTGTTGTGAGAATCTCTCTTTATATTATGGACAAAAACAACGAATCAGGTTCTTATTTATATAAAAATACATTCAAGTAAAATCTATCGGTAGTAAAATAAAATACGAAAAAAAAAAAACCTCAAACTGTAATATTGATAGGAAAAGCAGCCTACAATTAACGTCTATATGCCTTTAATTTCAAACTAAAATAAAAAAGCAAATTATGGTCAGGTGGAATTTATTTTGAGGAAACTTTTACTCCCAACATAAAAGAGAGCTGAAAGAAGAAAGAACCAATCCTCAGAAGCGTTTACCCAAATCCCACACCAATCTAAAGAAAGAAGTCTGACTTCAATGGACACACTTCAGGGGAATTTTTAAACTGATTTTGGAGAGATGTGTGGTTGATTTGAAGTTTTACGTGGACTGAGAAAGGTATTTTAATATAATATATCTAAAAAGATATCAAAGGCCCATTTAACTTTGTATTATTAAAATTTAAAAAAATTAAAAAATTAAAAAAAAAAAAAGTCTCACTAGGTAACAGACGATTTACTACGAATACATACTATATTTTCAGAGGTGCTACAATTTTAGGTTGTATATAATAATGTGAACAGAAGAGAAGATCTGAAGTATTGTACGTAAGCGACGCTGTATTCTGAAAGTTCCATTCCATTAGCGTGGTCTGGTAATCTCCTGTTACAAATGCCGATTTTTTTTTTTTTTTTACAAAAAACATTGCTTGAAACTTTAACACGAACAATAACATTCATTTCGCATGAAAGCGCAATACAATATTCAGTTTTCAATTACTCAAGAATAGTGTCTTCTACCCTGTCCACTGTATATGTATGAAACATATGGGTGCAGAGGTGTATGTTTAATGAATTATCAATATACCATTATCCCAGTTTGCAACACTATAAACAGTTATTACTTAAGGAAAGAACGCTTATTAAAAAGTATTATACTGACATTAGCAAAAGCTGATTTACTTGTGCAATGTACTTTATCGTTTTTTTGGACAACAATAATCCTTTACCATCTTAAAGTTACTGTTAAAAAATCTATGGAAAAACTAATAAAAGAGCTTATCCATGAGCAAGCACCAGGAACCTGAAGTCATTGTAATGGAAATACTTTCCATTTAAGAAAACAAAAACTATTTTGATGGGCCTAATGAGTTGTACAGACGAAGTGTTGTCACCATCTAATTCAACATAATCAAGCCCTTGAGTCAGAGAAAATCGTTGTATTGAGAATGATGTGTAATGCTGCTTCTTTGGATTGAAAACTTACGTTGTGCTTTCCTTTTTTCTCTGTAAAAGTCGAACAGATTTGAAAGAAGGAAATGGTGCTGGTATAACGATGCTGCTGATCCAAGAGATAAGGAAGCTGAGAGCAAGAGTTAAATAGAATGTGGGGAGGAAAATTTAAAGGTTTCTCAGCAGTGAAGTTGTAACACATTTGATTATATCAAGAAGCTACCTCGTCGTGTGTACTTAATCCTGAGTAATGGTGAACATATAAGAACTGAACCGGAATATTCTTCATTCTTGAATTTTCCAGTGTTTCATTCCAGTCTTTTATGATACTGACATATCTAGTTTTATTTTACATCTCTTCTACCTTCCATTGTATACATTGAAATGTGGATTGACGGAAGGTCAAGATTTATTGCGGTTTGCCTCATTTGAATATTTTTAGTTGGTATCCAGAAAAATTCAATTTAATAAACGGAAAAAGCAAATCGAGTAAAACTGCAAAGAATTGGCATTTTTTTATTATTATATGGGTATAGGAC
Organism: Macrobrachium nipponense; assembly: GCF_015104395.2. NCBI lineage: Eukaryota > Metazoa > Arthropoda > Malacostraca > Decapoda > Palaemonidae > Macrobrachium > Macrobrachium nipponense. Next base: position 21,106,601 of record NC_087220.1, on the reverse strand, counting down.
TGCACTCAGAAGACAAGTATTTATCTGACTTTACTTTGCATTAACTACATTCTATTTTTTTTTTTTTAGGTTAGTTACAATGTGCCTCCAGTAATTTGTGAACATACCCTAGACAGCTCTTTGTCTGTTAAATTTAGAAATAACACTTCCATATGTTAATTACATCTATTTGCGACAACGATCGATAATTTTCGAACATATATAATTAGGGGTTATATTAGATCATTCTGGGTATATAGAGAAGCCAGATTTCGAATTGAATATATGCTGTTAAAATAACTACTGAACTTGAAGTAACCCAATGGGCTGTTCCTGTAAAATGTTTCTTTACTGTTTTAAAAGAATGAAGTAATAATGTTTATTCTGATAAAATAAGAGCAAAACACATTTCCCCTTAATGTACTTCATCAGCTTTTACCCTAGACCCCACCACACGAGTAGAATGAACGTAAAATATGTTGTTTTATAAAAAAAAAAATACTTCTGATTTTTTAGGAATACATACATTTCTACTTGCAATTAGTAAAAATTAAATTTTTCCTTGTGCATGGCCTTCTTGACATGTCAAAATAACTCACTAAAAATAACATTTCCTGTTGGAAATGTTATCTCCCAAACCGGAAATCCCTTGCTGATATCTAGTTGGTACTACCGTGTGTTCTCCATAAGAATTAATCCTATTGATGAAATAATCCTTTGTTCACTGATAGAGAGTTAATCATCCTCCATTGTGATAGAAAATAGTACGTGAGAGATTCTTTTATCCAAAACTGGAAAATCAATTATCAGTTTCCAAGACGTGTTATCTCTTCCCCTCATGTTTTCTGCCACCAACCTACCTTGTGAAAAGTTGCCTTCGAAGGGCAATTAATTCAACGTTGCTAACATGCAAGCCATCTGCTTCTGCTTCTGCAACTGATTACAAGAAAGTAAACTCCATATTCATGCGCCTAAAGGCTCCGTTTCGCATTGATATGTTGCAAACCTTTTATTTCCATTCTTCCTTTCTGAGAGCCAGTTAACTGTGAATATTGTCTAAAATTTTATTGTTGCATCTTCCTGCTGAGCTGCATACCTGTCTTGATTTTATTTCCCCCACTTGAACTTTGTGAAATAAAGTAATTTAGTGCAACTTCAGGTTTTTCATGGTGACCTTCCATTCTCTTTCAGATGCAATTCTAGTAAGTTATCTTGTGTGTTGCATTTTCTTACATACCATCAGCTGTACCCGTCCTTCAGACATGTTATCGAACGCACATTCACTTCAAATGACATGGACGTACATCTTTCCCCGGCCAATGCTATTGCGTCACTGACCACCGCAGTCAGACAACTCCAGCCGACATCAGACACAAACATGTTGTGCCAGGTTGAGAGGGAAAGATTTTCATCACGAGGTCCCCCTTATATGGGACTTAACATAATTCGGCCTATAATTATGTTAACTCATGGAACTAAATCTGAATGCAGTATATCCATCTCTGATCCTTTGGGCCCATATATATATATATATATATATATATATATATATATATATATATATATATATATATATATATATGTGTGTGTGTGTGTGTGTGTGTGTATGTGTGTGTGTGTAGTAGTTATAGTAGCATTAGTGGTAGTAATAGTAGTAGTGATAGTACTAATGCAATGCCTTTCAACTCTCGTCCTTTACTAAGTAGACTCCATTGTTTCACTTTCCTTCATAGATTTTGCCTTTATTTACATGTTCATCACATTTCAAACAATAAGAAGAGCAACAACAACGTTCTTTGTGAGCTTAGTTTCCCGAGTAATGTTACAAGAGTATATTCTGGGAACAGACGGAATTATGGCAATCCATAGACCGGTTATTAGAAATGTAGCTCAACAACATCAAATATTACTCAAGCAACCAAGGTCACTTCTCTTTGGTTTTGTGTTCACCTGATAATTAGTAATGTACTGTTTGGGAGTCAGCAATACTCAAAACATTTTCATTCCACAACGTCCTCAATTTGATTTTATACGGATAAAAAGGAACTTTCTGGCTCTATATTGCATGTCCATCACCCTTTACATTTATCCCTTTCGTATATGTGAATCGACCATTTAAGCTTTTGATATTCATGTTAACGTTTATTGCTCAATGATTTGAGTATTTTTTTTACAATCTGCGCTTTGCGTCCATCCTCCTTGAAAAGGAATTTCACACTTCTCTGTAGATAACATCCACCCGCAGCCTCTTCAAACCTGAATAATTCTTAATCTCACACCTTATCTCCAATAATTTATCAGTCGTGGAAAAAATGATGCGTCAAAGTCTTAGATCACATGTATACAAAACTGATAATTAGTAATGTATTCCGTTTGGGACTCAGCAAATACTCGCATTTTTCATTCCACAACGTCCTCTATTTGATTTTATAACGGATAAAAGAAACTGTCTGGCTCTATATTGCAAGTCCATCATCATAGTTCTACATAACTTCTATAATTACCCATAAATATAGTAATTTGTTTGCTTAATCGGAGTTTACCTTGCACGGACATCATCAAAGCTAATAGATGAACAAAGAGGCTGAAATTATGTTCTGTATATTGTTTACAATTCGAAAGATTGCGAAGATTAATTTTTATGCGAGTTCTGAATTTATTTTTGAAACAAAATCAGTCATAAAAAAAGAGAGCAATATATATATATATATATATATATATATATATATATATATATATATATATATATATATATATATATGTATATATATATATATATATATATATATATATATATATATATATATATATATATATATATATATATATATATCATCCACCACAAATGCATGTTGCTGTGAATATTGCCGAACGCCACAAAAGTCCGTAATGTAAGTTGTTCTATTTCAGTCTTGTATTCACACATGATAAAAAAAAAATAAATGGTTCTAACTACCCTACATGATCCTCAAGTATGAAGTTGGTGGCTGTCTCCAGACTGATCCTGTGTAACGAAATAACTGAAACGCTATTTACTGTACTGCAACAACCGATACAATGCGCAGAACACTTTCGTGAGATAAACAGCATTAAAGTATTTGCGTTGTGAAATTTTAAGCGGCAAACACGAAGACAAGGTAACGTTTGTGAAAAAAGAAGAAGAAAATATAAGTAAATAATAAATAAAGCAAAACGGTGTCCTTTGGTAGTGGAAGTGACCCTAAACTCGGATACAAATCAGAATCACCAAGACAGCACCAGTTTGCCATCTATCAATCTAAGCCTCTCTTCTTCTTGATTAAAGAAGGCTTTATTTGAGCTCTTTTTCAGGAATTATGAAGGGTGCTGGATCTCAACATATAGAATATTACATAAAAATATTTCTATATGCATTTGCTAAATTTTGTTCTGGTATTTCGGATACCATATTTTGAACGAGGAGGACATTCAGAATTTTGACCTCTAATTGAAAACTTTCCTTGACCTTGACCAAATCTGCACATCAGCTTCATTAGGAAAGTCCCCAAAATAAATTATTCAAGTTATTAGCAAAGATAAATTCATTTTGATCATTGAATTTCACTAAGTCTGATAGTTACATTACTTCTAAAACCCCATCGGACAAAACATTAATTGTCCTGAAATTTCGTCAAAGCAGACAAACATGTTTGATTTAACAACCTTGTCGGAGGTAATAAAAAATGACATGCAAGCTAGTCATTTTGTTCGGAAAGACAATTACTTTTTCAAAATGCTCATCTTATTCATCTATCGAATATATCTGAACTGGGTATCAACTGGGTATAAAGTACCTATAAAAAGCTCCAGTTATCCAGCAGTAAAACATGTTCATGGCTTCATTCAAATTTTTTCAAGAGTTTGAAGTAGGTATTATTCTCTCCATTGAGAAATAAACGCTTCTAATTTTTCTCATTTCCGTAATGGATTTTTCTGCACAAAGTATTACAATCTGCATCTTTAATCCATTTCAGGCGAACGCGTTAGTAATTTTTTCTTTCACAACTGGAGAGAGAAACTCGAGTCTACTATTACCATGTTCACGTAATGTTAAGATGCTCAGCTCTTTGATTCAAAATGGTGAAGGTCTTACGAGGGAAAGGAGCAAATTCCTGTAACATTTTTCAGGATTTTATTATCTTTTGCTATTTCTTCATCAAAGCGACCTTCCCTTGAAAGTGTCCTGCTTATTTGTTTACATTTTAGAGAAAAAGAAAGACATAAACCTGGAATATATAGAAATCTTAGAGAAGGACGATCTTTAGGATTTGCTGTTGGAGTAAAACCAAACGGAAGAATTATTTCCGTCGGCACTGTTAGTTTTAAGTAATTCTAGAGCAATATCATCAACGCAAGTAATTTGCTCTTTCACTTTCATAATTAAGAATTAGCACTGATCTTTTTCATTATGATATGTGGATGTTTTACATAAAGTGGAAATGAATTCCATGTTTTGATAACTAAAGCTGTACAAAGTTTTAGTTAAATACATAGTGGTTATATAACTTTTTGCTAAATTACAGTATTTTTCTTTATCTAAGCATTGCCCGTTTCAATGGGCGGTTCCAGAAGAGACTTTCTAGCCTTTGGGTTCCAGCGATAATAATGCCCTCTTCACACAAGTTACGATTTACCACTGTCGACAAGATGGCTACTAAACTTATTACCAAGGCACATGAACCTTTGGCCTTGGCCCAATCATCTCAAACTACGTTCTTGTCTCATAAATGATCTCTCTCTCCTCTCTCTCTCTCTCTCTCTCTTCTCTCTCTCTCTTGGAATTTCGGAAGAGAATGTTATAAGACAGAAGGGTAGAATAACCATATAAATCCCGAGGGAAAATTGCATTTCATTTTTCTAACTGCCATTTTGTCATTCTTTCTTTTTAAGGGAGCGGTAGGAGATGGGACAAATTTTCTCTCTCAGACACAATATATTTTGGCTTCTTTCCCGTTACGTTCGTTCCATTTCTTTCTCAAATTTCCTCATTTTCTTCCAGACTTTGTTTGAAAATGGCATTACTTGCCAATTGCGTTACCTTTCATACAGAGAGGGTAATCAACAATCAATGTCATAGAGAGGAACATTACCTTGAAGCATTCTTTTAAAGGTCATACCAGATAGTGTACATTTGCTATTTGAGAGAGAGAGAGAGAGAGAGAGAGAGAGAGAGAGAGAGAGGAGAGAGAGAGAGAGAGAGAGAGAGGGGGAGGCAGGCAGGCAGTTTAGGGATTAGGGAAGTAAGCTTTAACGTTCACAGGAAACGTTTATATTTTTATCATGAAATAACAAGTAAGAATTAATAGTCAGTCAGTGTAAAGAAATAGATCTATGAATATGAGAAAAGGCAAGCTGCATTAAGTATCTACAAAAAATGGGAAAACTAAATATTTCTAGTTCGTAATAATTTGGTACAAACAAAGAAAATTTTGTACATAAAAAACTGAAAGGCATAACGTTTGGGTTAGGGCTGGAGAGAAGGCGAGGAAGAAAGATATGTTATACAAATAAATATTATGTTGAAGGATCTGGAAAAATAAGGAAGTAAAAAAGAAAGCACCTAAGTACTTATCAGAAAGGATTACTATTACTTTAATAAAAAATATGTAAAATAGCTGATACTTATAAGAAAGAATTACAATTACTTAAAGAAAGAAAATATGTAAAATGGCTGATACTTATAAGAAAGAATTACGAATTACTTTATGAAAGAAAACAGTAAAATGGCTGAAGTGGTGAAACTTATTTTGTCAGCCACTATCTGTAACGATGACTGTAAATGGGAATTGTTCGAATGGAATGAGAGAGAGAGAGAGAGAGAGAAAGAGAGAGAGAGAGAGAGAGAGAGAGAGAGAGAGAGAGAGAGAGAGAGTTATTGTTTCTTTATCAAAGGAGAAAGTGGCAGAGGTAACTCGAAGAGTTATAGGTTTATTAACATCAACAATATTGCTACTGCAAATGTATTGTATAGTATTGCAATGGTTTGAATTAAACAGAGATCGGGTGTGTTGACAAGTGTAGGAGTAATTCAGATGCTTGAAGGTTGAGAGAGAGCTGCATTTGCTATATATGTGTTAGTCGCTCTTCAATAATTATGATGTCATACAGGGTCAACGGACTCTTTCGAGAAGAGACTGTAATGTTCAACAAGAGCCCGTGTATTTTGAAAAGCTTTGATGTTTCAAGAGATCGATCAGAGGATATTTTAGGTGAATGGACGGGTGGTCGCTGACGATCGTCAAAACGTTCACGTCGAGGTGATGAGCACGGACACTCGCTACTTGACCCCCACGGATGGGTATGTGTGCCCGCAACGTGACTGATGATGCGGAGTATTACATGATCGTTTTATGTCACAGAGGAATGCAAACAAACAACCTTCGAGGACAATTCAGTATGCCCTTATGGACGTGCCCGTGTGAGAGCAATATAACCTGACCATTAAGAGATAATCAGTAGGACAAAGCTTGGAATAGAAAGCCGATTTTTTATTTTTCTTGTGATAGGTAACAGGCGTATATTTTTTCTTTCTTTCTTTTTTCAGAGGGACTTACATTATCATCTCTTTCAGATGACAAGGCTAGGAAAAGCAAGTTTTTGTTTTATTATATGGAGGGCAAAAAGATGAGATAAGGCTACGATAAACCGAGGTAATCTTGAGGGATTGACGATGTATGGAACAGTTGAAAACAATTGTAAGTGTTTAAGATCTAAATGAAGTTTGCGTTAGAACATGGAGAGAGGAGAATGACTAGTTTTGTATACATGTGATCTTTGACTTTGACGCATCATTTTTCCACGACTGACAATAATTATTGAAGATAAGGTGTGAGATTAGAATTATTCAGTTTGAATAGCCTGCGGGGTGGATGTTATCTACAGATAATTATTTATATAACTGGTTGAAAAATTAAGTCAATTGAAAAGTGTGAAATTCTTTTTCAAGAAAGGAGGAAGAAAGCGCAGATTGTAAAAATAACTCAAATCAGTTGGAGCAATAAACGTTATTAACATGAATATCAAAAGCTGAAATGGTCGATTCACATATACGAAAGGGATTAAATGTAAAGGGTGACTGCTGGGTGAGAGGAAAGGGAATTTCCAGAGCAAGGGAAGCAGGAAGGACTTTATCAAACACCCGTTGGAGACGTTCTACCTTACTGTCTCTTCCTCGCGAGAAATTGAAGTGGAATTCCTTCCAAAGTTAGGATTCTACTCTTTATGGAACATTTTTGTCAATGAAACTCTTGCAACATTTTACATAGGCTAAACGACCAAATGTTCATCATTTCACTCTAATTGACCTCTTTTTTCACTCGATATTTATTTTGTTAAACAATAATACAATTACATCTTTAACCATGCCATTCAAAATATTAAGTTTCAATCTTTTCAATGTTATGCTTAAAGATTTAATTGTATTGTTGTTTCAACAATTGAATATTGAGTGAAAAAAGTGGTCATTCCGAGTGAAATGTTGGCCTCTTGGTCGTTTACTCTATATTAATGTCTGTCAAATAAATCTCCCACTAACATTTAAAATTTCATTTCTTGAAGCAATCCACGGCGTTAACAGATACAACTGTAAAAAAACTAGTTTATAAAAAATATATTGCATGGTTAAGCGAATCGGAGAGTTTACTAATAGCGTCTTCTACTTCTCTCCTATCATGAAATGAATCATCCACTTAAAAGAATGACATTTTTCAGACAGGTGTCCCGAAAGCATGAATAGAAGAAAATGAAAGACTGGAATAATACTGATACTAGAAGCCCTTTTGATAGTATTTCCCGTCTGAATGTGTATATTACATTTTCTAATATAAGTCTCCCTTTCCATTTCATGCTCCCTGGTTATGCTTGGACATTACTCAAAGAAGGGTGTAACAGACACTGAAACATTAATAATGGAAACGGATGGGCCCAAGTCTAAATTTTAGGTCCTCCGCTTCAAGGACAAGGACAATATATAGATATATCCTCACAAATATAAAAAGACATAAATTATACTATACATTACAAATAACTCACATGACAAGTGAATCATATAATATGGGTTCTTTATTTTTGCGTTTCATACAGAGGTGATAGGACTCACTGGATTATCCATTCGACAAAGGAATCAGCTAATGGTTCCCTCTGAGAGTAATCTCTTCCCTAATATTACAGTCAATGTCTAAATTCAGACAAATTGAAAGGAGACTGACTTTTCAGGCAATATGTGAATTGTCGGGTTCGCCCCAGTCAATTTAGAAATCAATAAAAGTTTACAGGCAATTTAGACGGTGACTATAATTCTGATGTTTGAGTGTGTGTATGTGTGTGGGTGTGTGTGTGTGTTTGCGTGCATTCATCTGATCCACACTTCCTTCATTATCCAGTTTTTTCAGAACCCTTTGTCCTGCCATAGCGTTTATTTGGACTGTAGAAGATATGGTGTTCTGAGGTAGCACTATTTTACGAGAAAGTGGTGTTGAAGAATAACTCTGATCAAACATCATCACTACTGACTATAATTGAATACTAAATCTAATAGAGAAATTTAGAGTAGCAACATCTGCAAAAAAATTGAATCAAATCGACAATATTGCATCTTGGACACTACGAAATTCTTCAATGCGATGATGTTGAAAAGTTGATAAAGAAACAGAGTGATAAAACTCAGCAACCTATTTATTTTTTTGAACATTGAAGATATGTTTAACGCAATAACATGCTTATATTAACAAGGGACTTGGCGACAGAGACAAAATGGTGAGAGCTTTGTCAAGATAGGCAAACGTTCAGTGTCAAAAGAAACGGAAAGGATGTATGACCAAGAGTGTTACTGTCAAGCTGATCTTATCAAAGGACTTTGGCTCACATGAGCTCAGTGGATCTGTTGACATGCAGTTTTGTGTCAAAGGAAAACATATGTTGATAATGGCGTAATGAAGATCACTTAAAGTATTGCATACTGCATCCCTTTACTTCAAAAGGGACAGCTGAGGTTATATTCCAACTAATTGACAAATTTCCAATGTTTGGAGCCCCTCAAATTCTTCAAGGGCGATAATAGTAGTGAATTTATAGCGGTAGTCATTTCGGAACTCAGACTTCTTTGACCGGACTTGTTAATGGTCCATGGTAAACCAAGGCATGCGCAGAGTCAGGGTTTAGTTGAACATCTCAACTGTAATATAAAAGACATGCTAATTTCATTGCTCCGTGATAATGATACAAGTGACTGGCCATTGGGTTTTGAGTTTGTGCAGTTTCAAAAGAACACAAGTTACCATTCTGGGATTACGTGCGCGGACCGGATGCCGAATGCACTTTTGTCGAAGGACAAGAAGCAGAAGCCTGGAAGCCGAACGGACGGAATGCCGAACCAGGCACAACGCGAACGGACAAAATACCTAATATACATTAAGTCGACGGACAAAATGCCGAATATTTCTACAAACCATAAAATAAATAAGAGGACGAAAACATTTTCTAAGAGATTAAGATGATAATACCAACGACCAATTCACTAATTCCTTAATTACTATTTACCTGCCTAGATTAATTAACAATTAATTAGTTTACTAACACCACTTCTTATCCTTCGGCAAAAGTGCATTCGGTATCTATATCAGGTTGTTTCTTTCATTCTGCCCAATGCTTATGGTGAAATATCCAGTCTTGTGGATGAGAGCAGTGGTATATTGAACCCAATAACGCCTTTTTCATCAAGCAGTTACTGCCTTCGTCCCACCCGCAGATGTACATGAACTATTTGTCGAATTGGTGAAGTCCTTAGATGCTGAAACTGATGAATTATTAAGTGAGGTTTTTTGGTTACTTCGAAATTAGGAGGTTAGTAATGATCCAGAGAGGTCGAAAGGAGGAAACCATTGTTTGATGTTGATTGTGGTCTGTTCACACTCGAAGGCTGTTGGCATCAGGCTTTTAAAAAGAGACTTAATGTAACTCATCCAACACTTACAAAATTACAAAAAGGTTATCAGAATGAGCAGGCATGTCATGAAATTCTAACTGAGCAGGCCTCTGTAAGAGATTGAAATATCACGACCTAACAAGAAATATGATACCATTAACGATAAGATAAAAACCATATTTTGTTGTTATGATAAGAAGAATCATTGGCGTTTCTACGATCTTTGGCTCATAATTTTTAAACACTTTTTTTATTTCTCTTGTGAATTATAAAGTAATTTTTTAACAATTTCCAAATAAATATATATTGTAGAAATGAAATAATTATCAAGCATTTATTTTTCTTTTATTTTACGTCCATTTGTCTTTTATAGGTGTTCTGAAAATTTAAAAAAATCTGTTCTTATTAATTTTTAACATTATTCTTAATGCATTAAATATTTTAACATTTTCATTAAACACTATTTTGCTAAAATTAACCATATAACCAAATTCGGCATTGTGTCTGATCGACTTAATGTATGTTAAGCATTTTTTTCCCTTCGGCGTTGTGTCTGTTGGGGCATTCGTCCGTTCGGCTTCCTGGCTTCTGTTTTCTTGTCCTTCGGCAAAAGTGCATTCGGCATCTCGTCCTTGTACCCTGGGATTAAACAGTCATATTTAAAGCACTCTACGGTATTCAGGCCAGAGCAGGTTTACGGTCATCTGCACTACAGAAGTTTTGAAGACAATGTTTACTGAAGATGATTTAATTGCAGCTTTACACTTTCCTCTCGGACGATACTCATCCAGATGATTAAGAGTGCTCTGTTCATCCAGATGATCCACCCGAATGCTCTGTTCATCCAGATGACCCACCCGTGCGCTCTGCTCATCCAGATGATCTACCGAGTTAATCTGCTCATCCAGGTACTGGCATACATACAATAATTCAGATGGTTCATCCGAGGGTTCTGCCCATCCAAACGATTCACCTGGGGCCACAATCCTACATGAAGTCTTCACATTCTTAAAAAAAAAAAAAGAAAAAAAAAAAGAACACTTCAACAATAATTTAGCCCAAGCTGAAAGCATAGTGAAATGCAGTCGGTTAGATCTTGCCCCTGGTAATCCTGGAAATAATGTAACTATCTCGATCACATTGGTTGATCAAGGTAAAGGTATTCCCTTAAATGTTATAGGTGTAAATTCAGATAGTATTGAAAATTACATGTACCGAATATCTGTGAGATGAAGGGATACTTAAGGGAGGGGACAGTAGTAGTCAGTTGATATTTGTACCCAGATACTGTATGTGGCATTGGTGACATGAGTGTAGAAAATAAAAATAAATAGTATAATATCAAACAAATCGCTGTAAATGTTATCCAGAAGTCTCTCTAGTTTGACATAATAACAAGAAAAACTTATTATGTCCTACCTTACTGTCATTTTATCATTTTATTGATCATTTTAGAAAATAAAGTTTTTGAACCAAAAGAACACTGTTGGTTTATGTCAGTAAATAACCCAAATTAGTCAATATGCCAAGAAAATCTATCATAATTTTAGTCACTTTGTAGATTGCCTGTAAATTTGGCTGATTTCTAAACTGACTGGATGAGCCAGGCAATTCATATATCGTCTGAAAAGTTTAGTCACTTCACAAAGGTTACATCAAGATTAGAAATAATATTTTAACTAAGTGTTTAGGAATTCAAAGATTATACCCTATGAGTGGGAGCATTTTTCAAATAAATTTTGTGACATGTATCATTTTCGAAAGAAAATATATCTAAACTTCTTTTTCAATATTTATATTCGAGGCTCTAAAACAGAAAATCCTGAAATTATTTTTGTATCATGTTCATTCCTTCTACATAAAAATTATTTTCGCCAATTTTTTAGAAGACTACATTACAAGATGTGAAGAAAGTCTTTCTAATTAATTGTATGTTATGTGGATATTATATTGTTATACATATGTGCTGTCCTTAGAATCATTATGGCCATATTTATGGAAACAAGAGATAATAATAAACTACTTATTCTCGAAAAATTAGCCAGTTCCTAACTTGTCTTTTAGATAAAGAAAATACATAAAATAGAATAACAATCAACATATTCCTAATTGATGGGATGTCTTTAGCCAGTAACCAATTAACACCAATAATTTTGTTTACACTAGACGAAGGAACGAGAGAGAGAGAGAGAGAGAGAGAGAGAGAGAGAGAGAGAGAGAGGAGAGAGAGACAGAGACAGACAGACAGACAGACAGACAGACAGACAGACAGAAGAAGCTAATTAACTAATATGCAAGAGATGCAACGCTCCTTCTTTTGGAGATAGGACAAGCGTGACTTCAGTGATAAAACTGTACCAAATTTTCTGCTGGAAAATAAGAGATATGAAATTGAAATTTAATGTGAATACTTTCCCTTGCAATGTCAAACTTTTCCTTGATTAACGAAGGAAACTATGACCATACAGATAAGAAAAACTTTAAAAAGCGGCGCTCGTCCAATTACATTCTACTTAAGTTTAGTATGTATTTCGAAAAGAGAAAATATTTACCGAATCAGTATATCAGATAGGATCATTAGGTTACGCTCAGATTTCTTGCACCAGCATCAAAGTGTAAGGATCCGTTGTAGAATTAACGTTAAATACGGAACTAACATCGAAAATGAATGAAAACTTTGAGCTGCTAAAGAAAAACTATTTTGTGAAATCTTTGTTAAAATTATTTTGTAAAAACTTTAAAACGCTCTTTGCTATTTTAAAAACTTTGAGTGATTAAAAGAAATTATTTTGTAAAACTTTAAAACTCTCTTTGCAATTTTAAAAACTTTGATTGAACAAAGACATTTATTTTGTTAAAACTTTGAAAAGCTCTTTGCAATTTTAAAACTTTGAGTGGTTAAAGAAAAAGTGTTGAAAACTCTAATATTGGGACGTTTTTCCTGTAATTCGGACCCGTGTGCTTCTGGATCCATCATAACATGTTTTGTTGCTTTTTTTATTGACAATTCTTAATTTCATATGTTGCAAAATATCAAACCTCATAGAGCAAAATGACTATAAAATATAACCTCTCTCTTTTCATCCGTCTATCAAACGCAATTATACATTTTCTCCCCCCCCCAACCCCCCTGCACCTTTTCGCGTAATAAAATGCTGTACATATAAGTTTTAAGCTGAAAGGGGAATTTAGACTTATTCAAAAGAGGAAGCTCGACATTGAAGGCTTAACATGTTTCGTAAAATTGTGGCGGAATAGGTGCAGGTAACGGAAGAAGAATAAAAAAGAAGCTACATAAATACCGGAGATATTTTTTGAGGACGACATGACTTCCTATAAACAGATTATTGATTAAATTTAAATAGCGGTTGTCCTTACATGTTAGACGTTTGATGTTTACTTCGATGTTGGCCTTGTCGGTTTGTATATTTTGCAAAGGCAAGTAATCCTGAGGAATTTCAACAGTTTACAGGTGAAAAGGAAAGGAATTGATTACTTTTTATAGGACTACAAGTAATACATAGGCTAATGTTATCTTATATTGAAAAGTCAAATAAAATACCAATATATATTTTTTCTTTTCTTTGTTTCTTCGCTCATATTCTCTTTCATATTTAAACGGCAATTTTTTTTTCTCCATAACAGTAAATGGCAAGATCAATCATTGTGTAAAAGATGGTCAAATCCTCCTCGAGTTATCTGAGAATATTAATTAGGTTTTCGGTGCTTTATGTCATCTGAAATATCAAAATCATATCTACGGCATCATTTCGTTTCTTTCCTTGTTAATAATTTTGTAAACTCTCAAAAGCTTCTTCATTTGTTTCTACATCTGTTATTCCTGCTCAGTTTCCTATTCATTCAATATATCCTTTTCTGGACATTATCCTCATACTTGTACTGCTCTTCCTTGCGTTTGCCTCTTTTACATGATCGAATTCGAGACATTTCGAGAAATCAGTAAATCTAAAAATTGACTCTAATCTTGGAAGTATTTCTATTCCCCTTTATTTTTTCTTTCTTGAGTAAACATGTAATTCATCAAACGCTTCACCTTCTGCATTTATTCTGCATTATATGATTTAATGACTTTTACTTTCCTATAATGCTCACCCTGTGACGAGTCTTCTTCATTTTTGCTTATGATAATTGTCAATATTTTTTCTCATTTAATTCACAAACCATTCTTCCGTTAAATTATTTCGTTTTAGTTTACTTCGATAATGTATATTTCTTATATATTTTTTTTATGTTCCCAACATTGAAAAAACGGATAAGATGAAAATATTTTGTAAAATCTTTCTAAGCATCGTTGTTTCATAGCCACTCCTTAGGGCATTACACTTGACTGTCTTCTGAATGCGGAGAAAAGGAAGAAAACTATCAATTATTACGTTTTATATACCATATTTCTTCTCGTTTTCGTCGTCTGTTCTTCACTTAGTTTGATGAA
>NC_087220.1:21060632-21085632 GCF_015104395.2 Macrobrachium nipponense | reverse complement strand
CTTTCACGCTGAGGTGGAGTGGGTAAAGCTTCACTGGACGTTCCTGGATTTGTATGGTGTCCTAGGTTCGCACCTGGGTGCCGCCAATTCTATTATCGCCTAATAAAATTCCCCTTCGGTTAAGCATATATGAAAATATATTAATTCCGAGGTAGAGTGTATTAGATATTAAAGAACATCGTAGCTCGATGTATATATATACATACTATATATATATATATATATATATATATATATATATATATATATATATATATATATATATATAATATATGTATATATATTTTGTGTGTGTGTGTTTGTAAGAGATTAAACATTAGAAACGTAAAAATTAACATATAGTAGCAGTACACGATTAAATTGCCTGTCCGAACAGTCTCTCAAGCAATAGTTTCATCGGGAATTCCGATCAGAATATTGATATATCAAAAGATCATAATTACTGATATCAAGAAGAAGAGATGGAGAGAGGCATAATTTTTTGTTTTTGTTATCTAAATATGCTTTATAAGTTTGTATCTTTTGTTGCGATTTTGTAATCATAAGCCAGGATTATGCCTACTCCCTAAAGCTCCATGACTTTCAATCATTTGATTCTTTAATCTCATATTATCGATATGCTTTGGGTGGAGTTTTTTTTTTTCTTTTGGGGGGGGGGGTGTATTCATAATTTGCAATTGCAATTGCATTACCAGGGGTAGCTTCCATTACAGAAACACGCATTTGCATAATAAAGGGCGTTCGTTCCCTACAGTTATGCAAATCTCCGCGAACCCTCCCCAGCGAAATTATCCGCCAGGACACCAATTCCTGGTATTTACGGATGTACTTAATATTGCATAAAGCGAGAACCGTCCCAGTCACCTGCCTTCTAGATGTGAAATAATATCGACCATTCCCTCTCAAAGTATTTTACCTAGCTTTTACTGTGTTTGCAGTCTTTTCTTTGTAACTTCGTGTACCCTTTCATAGTCTAAACAAATGTTTCCATTTTACCTCCTATTTAGAGTTTATCATTTTAAGTATGTAGAGAGGGAAGTGAATTACAATCAGTAACTTTTGGAACCATTGGCGTAATTGAAACAAACCAAATGATGCTAGAATTGACGGACCTGAATCGAAGTTTTAATCAAAGCGTCTGAAATAATTGGACAGAGGGGACAAGAGAAAAATCTGAAGAAGCACAATTGTAATAAATGAGTTTAAGTACGTTTGGTTCTTATTTGGCAAAGATCCCAGTATAGCATTAGTATATGAGATAATTAACGGAGCGGCGATACCGGAAAAGGGCTTCACGGTGTAGGAAGAAAATTCAACGAGGAGAGAATTATCGACAAGCAGAAATGGACCATTGGCGCCCAAAAAAGCGATACAATCGTGAAAGCTTAAGTTAAACACTCAGAAAGTAACTCTAATAGGTAGCCTCGGAACTCTCTGCTACATAAACTTTATCGGTAATAATATTTAAAAAAGTCTTCGCTCAACTGCGCATAAATGACAACGGACAATACGAAATGATTCTCACAGGCGGAGTGAGAAGATTAGCGTTTAACTAAGCAAGTACTTCGAAAAAAAAACGATCGAATTTGCGGCTGATATCATCATTTTCAGAAATCATAATGGAATAATGAAACCAATTCTTTGAATGTGAGTTTATGAATATTTAAAAATAAATCTTATGTGGGATAAAATCAAAGGCGTAAATTTTAATCTGCCGAAAGAATTTTATTTTACTTCATATTTTTTGGAGATATTGGGCATTTAAATAACATTGGGCCGGGCCGGTCCACCAGTAGATCTAAAAGCAGAGTCATAAGGGGGTGGGGGGGGAGTTAATTTGTCAGCATGTCTTAAAGTCATGTACTCCCCTGACTGGAGGTTATTGCCTTCTCAATCTTCGAAGTGTGGAAGCATTTGCCTTTCAAAACTAGCACTATTTAATTCCATCGCGCTGAGACTCTAATACCTCACATGAGCAAAAATGTTTCTTAACTCGCCGGACTGAATCGTACCTCCTGCTATGCTCAGATAAGCCTTGAGAATGGTCACTTGTATTTTAGTAAAATAATAATCAGCTAGCTCTGACAATGCCTTTTTCTTTTTTCTTTTCTCTCTCCTGCTACGAAAAATGCTTAATGGTAAAAAAGTATAATTAGTTATAAAAAGAGAGTACTTGTACTTTTCAAGAAAAAAGGAGGTACCTACATTACTTTAACAATTTCAGATAAGTAATTTTTTGACGCAAAAGGAAAGCATAAGAGAAAGTGGCAATACTGAACAATTTACCTACCCACCTTTTTGCAACATATTCTCCCATTTCAGCAATCTAGAATAAATTAATAGCAGAGATTTGAATTTTATGAACAAAATACAAAAAGATATATGAAAATCTCTTTATATGATCAATAGCATAATGGGAGACTAGTAAAATCATTACTGGACCCAAAAGGCTATAACATTAATATAAAATCAAGTCTGTCTGTTCATTACGGCGGTTACCTTTCAGTAAAAAGAGGTCTCATTATTTGGGCACAGATGAAATGTCCCTCAAGGCAGAGGTAGGATCATACGAAAAGGTTGTCGACTTTCGGGGGGGGAGAGGAAGGAAATGCCCGTAAGCGGCAGATAACTCTGGTCTTCCGACCAGACAGCAACCACTCTTTCATTCTCTAGACACGATTAATAATATAAGATTAATGTCCTTCTCGGGGCTGATATTGGTTCAAGTCCCTCTCTATGTCATTCTTGGATTTTTCATAAGTAAGTACTAGACAAATATTATTATATATTTATATATATATATATATATATATATATATTATATTATATATATATATATATATATATACATATATTATATAATATGTAATGGATATATATATAGATATAATATATATATATATATATATATAATAATATCTATAATATAGATTATATATACATATAACCATATATATATATTTATATACTATATAATATATCTATCTATCTATATATATATCTCTATTATCTATATATATATATTCATATATATACATATATATACCATATCTCTATTACTCTATATATATAATTATATATCTATATTATATATCTATATGTATAAAATTTTCTGGATTGTATTTTGTTTTTCGTGTGCTACGCTGCCCCAAACGTTCTTTAATGAGAAAGGATTGCTTACTGGATCCTGAGGCAGAATCTGGAAGAAACAATACATTGCAGCCAAGAATCTTTTACGTAAGTCCATTAAGAAGAAGAAACGCTCAACATTCTGGCGAAACTGATAGATTCGTTGTTCTTTTTGATCTTGAAAATTAATTCTGACCCCTATTCGAGAAGACACTCGCTCTATCATAACCCTAAATCAGATAGGTTTGCCTGACATATATACATAGTGCGTGAACACACACACTAACACACACACACACACACACCACACACACACACACCACACACACACACACATATATATATATATTATAATATATATATTATATATATATATATATATATATATAATATATATATATATCTATAGATATACTAATAAAATGAGCCATAAAAAACCACAATAGAGAAAAAGTACTATATTTCAGAGACTGCTGTCTCCTCTTCAGGTAGATGAATGAGACAAGTTTACAGAAAAGGGGTATTTTATACCAATAGGTCCATCACAAACAAGCATTTTAAGTCACCCCCGCTGATAATCTCCTCTAATCTCTTACGGTTGGTTGAATGAAGACGTTGTCGATCGTGTCCCGAAATCCATCCTCCTTTTGAGATGTTCTTACCTGCCTCTCTTTATTAAGCAGATTCCTATCATTTGACTCTTGTACCAGGCAGTTGGCTGCTATAGATTACACGTGACATATTCCAGTTTTATTTTTCTATGGTTATGTTTCATTTATATGGTTGAAATAGCCGAGTTCTGTTGTCCATACCTCTGACCCGTTTGTGTTGTATTAATCTCTGGGAAGGATTTACTGTAAATCCGATGTAAGATTGGTCACAGTCGCTGCATGGGATTTCGTATACCCCAGAGTCTTGGAGATGTCTTTTGTGGCCTTTAATCAGGGATTTGGCTAGGTGTTTGGGTAAGTAATACAAGGTTCGATTTTCCGAGGGTTGGTTATTCTCTTAATCTTGTCAGGTGGGGAATTATTATGTTAATTTTTGGTGTATCTCTGGTCTTGTCTTTAAGGGGGGTCGGTAAGAAATTACGTTAAGCTTTGGTGAGTTGCTTTCTCAATTATATGGTCAGGATATTTTAATGACGAAGTTGCTTGCGATTAGTTCCAATTCTTTTTCCAGGAATTCTGGGGAACACATTCGTAAGGCTCTTAAGACATTTAACTAGCTACACCTATTTTTGATAGAAATGTCCTGAGAGCTGAAGTAGTGATGTATGAAAGTGAGAACGTTGTTTTCTGTATATGTAAATTTGTATTCTGTCGTATCTCTGATTTATTAAAACATCAAGAAGGATTTTGTTGTCTGTTTTCCCATTCAACTTTAAATTTGATGCTGGGCACTAATTTGTTTAATTTCGAGAGGAATTCATTGAATTGCCCCACCTATTATCCAAAATGTTAGGATATCATCCACGTATCTCATCCACCAGCATGTTTTTGGGGTTTTATTGCATTTATTACTGTAGTTTTCAAAGTATTTCCATGTACAGTTGGCTATAACAGGGACTTCAAGGACGACCCATCTACACCCAATTTTGCTTGTAAATGATTCCCCGAATGAAAATACGTTATTAGATGCACATAATTCACTAGCTTTATTATTTTGTCAGCGCAATGGAAATGATCTGATATGGGGATAATTTACCCTTAAAAACTGAAGAACGTCCTGTAATGGGTACTTTAGTGAACAGTGAATCTAACACACGGCTTAAAGTTTTATGTTGTAAGTGGTATATTGCTTCTCTGAATTTGTGACAAAAATCTTCCGAATGTTTAATGTGACGGGAGAAAAAGTGCCTAAAAAGGAAAGGAGGCCAGCTAACCATTTAGAAATTTTTGTATTGAAAGCACCTGCACATGAAACTAGGGTCTGAATGGAAGATTGTCTTTGTGAGTTTTGGGAAGGACATAAATAGGGTAATTTTAGGATAATTACTTTAATTCTCTAATAGTTCATACTATTTTTGTCTTTGCAATTAATCTTACTTTCCGAAAAATTCTGTGGGAACGTTTTGGAGGGGAATTTTTGCGGGTCAAGTTTTTCGTAATGGTGTTTGGTGTCGCTAAGGAGCTGTTGATTTTGTCAGGTATAATCTTTTGTCCATTATTACGATTTGCCCTCTTTGTCGGATCGACTTATTATAACATCTAAGTTTTTTTAGCGAGTGGAAATGGCTATCATGAATCTGCGGGGAACAAGGATCTTTCTTATGTAAGTTCAGTTAAAAGCATTTAGTAACACTCCTCATTTTAAACATATCTCTAAAATGCTTTAATGACTTAATAAGAGATATCCTGTTCCCCCAAATTCATGATAGCCATCACTCGCTAAAAACTTAGATGTTTATAATAAGGACGACTCCGCAAAGACGGCAAAATCGTATAATGGACAAAGACTTCTATCTACCTTGACAAAATCAACGGCGCTCCTTAGCGACACAAACACATACGAAAAACTGACGAAAAAATCCCCTTCCAAAACGTCCCACAGATTTTTTCGGAAAGTAAGAATTATTGGCAAGACAAAAATGAGTATTGAACTATTAGAGAAATTTAAAGTATTAATCCTAAATTACCCTATTTTTGATGGCTTCACCCAAAACTCCCAAAGACATTCAGATCCATTTCCATTGGCGCTTGACAAAATATAAAGCTAGTTGATTATGTGCATCTAATACGTATTTTCATTCGGGGAATCATTTAGCAAGCAAAAATTCGGGTGTAGATATGGGTATCCTTAAGTCCTGTTCTAGCAATCTGTACATGGAATACTTTGAAACTACGTACTAAATGCAATAAACCCAAAAAAACATGCTGTGGATGAGATACCGTGATGATATCCAACATTTGGGATAATAGGTGGGGCAATTTCATGAATTCCTCTCGAAATTAACACATTAGTGGCCCAGCATCAAATTTTAAAGTTTGAATGGGAACAACAACAAAGCCTTTTCTTGATTTTTTAATAATCAGAGATACACAGAAATACAAATTTACCATATACAGAACCAACGTTCTCACTTTCATACATTCACTACTTTTCAGCTAGCATGACATTTCTACAAAATATTGTAGCTAGTAACTTGTTCTAAAGCACTTACGAATGTGTTCCCCAGAATTCCTGGAAAAGAATTTGGGGGGAACTAATTCGCAAGCACTTTCGTCTTTAAATACCTGACCATATAATTGAGAAAGCTTCACAAGCTAACGTAATTTTCTACCGACCCCCTACAAGACAGACAGAGATTAAACCAACAATAAAATATAATTCCCCACCGTGGACACGATTAAGAGAATAACCACCCCCTCGGAAAATCGAACCCTTTTGTATTTACTTACCCAACACTTAGCCAAATCCCTGATTAACGTCCAACAAAAGACATCTCCAAAGGACTCTGGGTA
Source organism: Macrobrachium nipponense (assembly GCF_015104395.2). NCBI lineage: Eukaryota > Metazoa > Arthropoda > Malacostraca > Decapoda > Palaemonidae > Macrobrachium > Macrobrachium nipponense. The sequence goes on along the minus strand of NC_087220.1, from coordinate 21,079,039 downwards.
TAACGAATCCCATGCCAGGACTGTTGACCAATCTACATCGATTTACAGGTAATCCCTTCCCAGAGATTAAATACAACATAAAAAACGGTCCGTTAGGTATGGACAACAGAACTCGGCTTTTTCACCATATAAATGAACATAACCATAGAATAAACTGGATTTGTCACGTTAATTTATAGCAGCAACTGCCGGTACAAGATTCCAAATGATGGAATCGGCCTAATAAAAGAGAGGCAGGTAATGAACATCTCAAAAGAGGATGGATTTCGACACGATCGACAACGTCTCATTCAACCAAACCCTAGAAGATTAGAGAAGATTATTCAGCGGGGGTGACTTTAAAATGGACTTGTTTGTGATGGACCTCTTGGTATAAATACCACCTTGTTCTGTAAACTTTTCTCATTCATCTACCTACTATCTTTCAGGACAGCAGTCTCGGAAATATATTACTTTTTCTCTATTTTTGGTGTGTTTGATTGGCTCCTTTTATTAGATGGAACTCTGTGTTACAGACATTTTTAACCAGTCATATATATAGAATAATATTATATATATATATTATATATATATACATATATAATATATATATCTATATATATATATATATATATATATATATATAGATATATATATAATATAATATATATATTATATATAGATATATATATATATATAATATATATTATATATATATTATATATATATCTATATATATATATAGTATATATATATATATATATATATATATATATATATTTATATATAAACCATACATATATATAATATGATATATATAGATATATATATATATATAATATATATATATATATATATATATATATAAGATATATATATTATATATATATTATATATATATATATATAGATATATATGATATATATAGATATATATTTATATTAATATATATATTATATATAGATATATATCTATATATATATATATATATATATATATCTATATATAATATATATATATATTAGATATATATATATATATATATATATATATATATATATATATATATATATATATACCATACATATATATATATATATAAATATATATATATATATTATCTAATATATACTAATTAATATTATATATATATATAATATATATATAGATATAATATATATATATATATATATATTATATTATTATAAGAAATACTATAGTTTCCAGTGGCGTACCTTTTGGCTGATGGAAGACTTTATCTTGAATTAACCGCTAAGATTTTTTGGCTAGAATTTAAGGAAATTTGCCTGCACCTTCAGTGATCATAATAATATACTACAAGAATCGATCCCAAGCGAAGATAGGGAAAAGGATGTATGTGAGTATAACGAACTGTGATAATGTTTTGATTACGTTTTGGGTGATCTTCAAAGGTTGTCAGGAACAGGAGTTAGCAGGTTCAAGGAAAATGAAATTCGCAAATACATCAAAAACATATATCTTATTTAAATAGATATATTTCTATTGCTTTGGTAAAAGAAAACTATAAAGCCTGCTGACACGTCACACTTCAACATACATATAACAAATATACATAAAGGCAGCGGAGGTTTGGAAGCGTATCTGAATAAGTGAAAGGCTTAAGAGAAATGAGAGGAGAGGAATCATTGTTCCACTGGTACAGTAAAGTGACTGGAGCGCCGAATACAATAGGTCAAGTGTGTGGTAACATTATATTCTATTTAAAAAGCTAGACAGATGATAAGAGACTTTATAGAGAGGATAGGCCGATTAATTCTTTTGGGTTTTCCCCCCCCCCCCCGCCCAGGGATATAGTTAAATACCAATTCGGAAAGGTACTGGATGTGATGAAGAAATATAAACCAAGGTTGAATTTAAGTCCTTTAAAACATAGTGTAAATTTATGTAGGCAAATAAATGTTTTTTTTTCATTGTTTGTAGGTTAGAATGTATAGATCTGGCAAAGGGAAATAAGGGAAGATTGGCGTTTCTATGAGGGACAAGTTGGGAATGAAGTATTATGTTGGGAACCTCTTGTTCTTAAGGATAACCAAAGCTTTTGCACAGGGGCGTTTAAGAAGAGTTTTTATTTTTTTCCTCTATTTTCTGTTTATTTTTATTTCTTTATTTATTTTATTTATTATTTATTTATTTATTTTATTTATTACTTTTACCTTGTGCTTTATGATGAACGCTATCTCTACCCTACCTCATCGCGGTTTTCCTGATCGCATTGGTTTTCTTTTCGTCAGAGTCTCCTTGCCAAATATTTTCTAGACATTGCTTCCTTCGGGGCTGTTTAAAAAAAAAGCAAAGTTATGCTTCGTGAAAGATAGATGACTTCTATTACCTTACGGCACCAAAGTACGATGTTGCAACTTTTCCTTCCCTATTTTGGAGAGAAGGACCTCCGTATTTTCAAACGTTTCTCCTTCCAGTAGACCTTATAGATTATTACCAAAAAAAAAAACCCTGTAATTCCGATCCATGTCTCATCCTACTTATCTGAATGTCTTGTACAGCAAACAACCACGGTAGGCTACCGTAACGGACATGATGGAAGAACTGTAGTAATTTTTCACACTCCCACATTCTTCATCAAAGAATGACTTGAAATATGTAACTCATTGAAATTATAAAGCAAGGTACGTAGAAAACAGCGGGATATTTCGTGCGAATCAAGGGGCTACACATTCAGGTAGGAGAAAGCTGAATTACGTTACAACACTTTATTAACTCAGTCAGTATTATGAATCATGAAAACGCAGTTTTTTTCTTTAGAAAAGAAATCAAACCTGGTGTCTCAAAAATTAGGTCTATTTATTTTTAGTGCATTTAAATAAAACTGTGCCTAAAAAAGTTTTCTTTATATTTTGCCATCTTTTCTTCTCCTCGTATCTTTGACGGATTTACATATAATAACTCTGTCCATTTTCAATCACTCACCGTCCTATACTTATTTCGGCTCTGGAGTTAGACTTACAAAGTATATATTTTCATTGAGTCCATAGCTGTTCGGCATTGAAAAAACCATCAGCTCCAAAATGGAGTTACTCATTTCCTATAATTTCCGAAAATCGATATAAAGGATTTTTGCTTGAAATCGACGAAGTGGCGAATTTCCTATGGAAGCTGTTCTTAGATAGACACATCTGTAGACCGGTTGGAGAGCTGGTGCTAAAAAAATAAAATAAAAGTCGAGAATTGAATGAAATTGTGAACTCCTCGTTGACTCGAGCAAAGGTTTACTTTTGATTTGTCGTAACCCATCTCATTGCGCTCTCTTAATCACCTAATTTTCATACGAACCGGCTCGGTAACTGTGAACAACTTCTCGCACACACACAATCGGATTTTGACTCATTTATTTTTGCACACTTCGCACGTTTATTGTCACTTCTGACACAGCTTGCTTCGCATGTTCCATAACTTTCCCAGAATCTCTACACACGTATAACCCAACCTCCACCAACACACCTCACACACCACACATACACATACACAACCTGGTCGACACTGTACAAAACAATTAAAATGGTGCAAATATGATGCACAGCCAGAGATCATCCAGCATTCTTCCGGAATACTACTACAAGAGAATCAGAGTTCAGGATGACGAGGAAACGGCCACTTTGTGAAAGTTCATGATCATTCCGATCATTAGTTGGTTTAACGCTTTGTCTTTTTGTATGGATGAATGGAAATGGGAATAATTATGCATCCAAACTTGAGGCTGGCATTATTTAGGGAAAATGCTTCAATCACATACTTTGACACGAGCTTTAAGATGACGCCCATGTTTTCATTCATATAATTATTTTACTGGTTAAGATCATTTAAGAAATGTTTTTGTGCGTCCATTGTATACATCCTATTTTCATTATGCAATCCTTTATAAAGAGTACGTCTAAATTGCTATTCACTTTGTGATACAAGCTTAAAAACGTTATCCATTAGCACTACAGTATGATGTTGTCTAATATTCAATAATTGGTTCCATGAGCTCAAAAGTTTTGTTCCTGGAAGTTCGATATTGAAAGGCAATAAGGGACAGTATCAGACAGCGCAGGTAGTCCTTCCTGCGCAGCCACTGGAAGTTATACTATCAATGGTAAAAAAAAAACAAAAAAAAAAAAACCTTGGTGCGAGACCTCTTAAAAGAGAAAATATTTCTAGATGACGCCTAATATCCATTAAGGAAACATATTTACAGTCAAGGTCTAACTAGAGATCGAAGTGTATGAACCACATGACATTCTCGAATTCCTGGGTGATACAGGACTTCTTGAAATTTCTGGTAGCATTAAACGTTCTTTATTTTTTTTTTTTTTTTATACACAGGGAAAAATACTGAAGCTGTGACATACAGGCCAACACCTCTCTAGTAACATGTGAATTTTTTCCTGGTATCATTAGTTTTGTCATACTTTTAGAAAAAGGACAAAGGATCTGAGGTATGTGTCCCTTGAGAATGCTTGATGTATCATAAACTTCTCCCAGACTTTTAAATACCGAGGAAAAGAAAGTTTATGAAAGTATACCACGAATACTTGCTAAATTTTTCCTCCTATTTCATCAATACAGGCCATCTCTAACAAAGCGTTTTCGGTTTGAGAAGACGAAGTTGACATCTTCAGATAATTAATGAAGTCTTGTTTTGCTGAAGCAATTTTCGAGTTCCTAGGAGACATTTTCATTAACTTCGTTTCCCACTATGCACTTTTCCTTCAAACTTAAAGGCAAATAGATATCTGAATACAAAGCTGAATAACATAGATAAAAAACACTGCAGGTTTGAAAGAAACGGCTTCCGCAACCTTTTGTAGGATTTCGTCCGTTGGAAATAATATCCTAGATTATTTATTACAATTACCCATGCGCTATCCCTTTAGCGGTACTCATTACTTAATAATACCAGTTATGTATTACTTTAAGATATCAGTTGTTATTATCAGGTATCCCATCATCATCATCTCTCTCTCTCTCTTTGTGAATTTCCATTTTCCTGACGTACATGAAATGAATGCGTTGTAAAATATCATTTTTGTGTTGCTTTTGATCTTATTATGATGATATGGATCCTTATTTCTTTCCACTCATGTTTTTCGTTGAATTTATAGCGCGTCTGAAACAGCTCCCGTCAAATCATTCTAATGAAGCAACTTTTTAGAGAGTAACGTCCGAGGATGATATCATGCTCTCCTGAATGAGGCTGGGATTTATGCCCTACTTTTCGCCCAGAACTCTTGGTCTCATTTTTTAGTGCCTGTCTTCTACCCTCCTTCATATACTACTGAACACAAGGACTGCACAAACTTAATGTTTTACAGAACCGAAAGCAACACCACAACTGAAAATAGGTTCGTGCTCGTCTGTGATGATATCTTGCCTTATATTCAAGGTGGACTTTTTGACATTCAACAAGGAAACCTCTTTCTCTCTCTTAATAAAGGAAGTTTAGGCTCCTTACCCGTCCTTCAGTGGCCATATTAACGACAATATATTGTGAAAGCGAAGGACCCTGCGGCCATTAAATCTTCCGTCAGGATAATAAACTTTCCTTAAGATATTTCTGTGGTTTGTGTGTGTGTGTGTGTGTGTGTGTGTGTGTGTTGTGAAGAGAGAGAGAGAGAGAGGAGAGAGAGAAGAGAGAGTGGAGTGCTTTTATGGGGGGTAGAAACTGGAAATATCATGCTTGGGAAATTTAAGTTTTTATGTCACTAATTCTTATGGCTTTTTTCATTTTCCAATAAAGAGATCAGCACAAGCTACAGGAGGCGTAATTCAACTGAGGCGATTTAGGAAATGTTTTCCACTGACGAAATACCCAGAAAGCTGTTTCTTAAAAAAACTTCAACATCTATTTAGCAATGTCACAAATCCATATTCACATTTTTATTGTGAATTGGATTTGGGCTAAGAGAGAGACCCTCTCTTGGGCCCCAAATTCCTTATATCGAATTATCGTTGCTCAGATAAAAATTACTTAATAAACTACAAAGGATTTTTATAGACAGAGCCTTGCCCTTGCCAAGATCCGAACCCATTCCCTCTTGTTGGAATACAGAGTAAATAGATACATAAATTCGCTATCAAAGCGATATATGTTCATTTAAATTCTGCTCTTCATTATTTCTAACGAAATAGTTAAGGCTTACACTTATGCAATCAGGTATCCTGGAGGAGATGAGTTTACCTCCACCATGTTTCAGAACCATAATTCCACGGCAAGTGAGGGTTGAATTCAGGCCAACGCGGATGAAGTGTTAGTATCGTATTGATTCCTTTTTTGTTTGTACAAGTTTTGTCCAATGAAAGTGAATCGATATTAACGGATGGTTATATGACACACCACACACATATGCGCACACACACACACAACACACACAAGACACGCACACACCACACACACACACAAACACGCACACACACACACACACACACATATATATATATATATATGTGTGTGTGTTTGTGTGTGTGTGTGTCATATAAACATCCCCTTATTCGATTTCTTGGTAGTTTAATGCCTGCTTATTTAAAATTTCTGAATAGATGACGTTGTGTGGGGGGATTAAATTTTGCTTAATCATTCACTTCGGAATGATTAAATTTTGTTTTGTTATCAATAATGGTAATCTTTTTTTTATTCAAAGTAAGAACTTGGAATTCCTATTAGTATTCTGAATCTAAATCGAATTTTTCTTTTAAAGTTCAATCACTGTTTCATTTATTGCCACCAGTAATAGGAATAAATCTGTGGACGCACACGCAGTTGTAGACTGTGCGTTTTCCTTCAATTCTCTTGACGTGATTTAAGACAGGTGAGACATTAAGTTGTCTGATGGAGTGGATGCCTCCATTTAAACTTGAACATACTATATGGATACTCCCACTTGTTTTGATAACTTATTCTGATACGCTACTTTATATCATTTAGTGTTTTTTTTCTTATGAAAGTGGTATCTGGTGCTGTATAACACTTTGAATTGTATAGTTGATAAGTGTAATACATGTACCTGGATTTATCGTGGTAAAAAATACACACACACACACACATACACAGGCCACACTCACACACACGCACACACACACACACACAACCCACACACACACATATATATATTAATATATATGGATATATATATATATATATATATATATTATATATATATTATATATATATGTATATATATATATATATATATATATATATATATATATATTCTATATATATAATATAGATATGTATCGATATATATATATATATATATATATATAATAGGTTATATATAGATATATATCATTATATATGTATCTATATTATATATATATATATATTATAATCTATAATATATATATATATATATATATATATAATTTATATATATATATATATAATATATATATATATATATATATATCTATATATATATATATATATATATATATATATATATAGAATACGCACATTATAATATAAGTTATATATATATATATATATAATATATATATATATATAATAATAAGTAAACCATAAACTGATGGAATAAAAAGATTACAAAGATACGAATTTTTGCAAGCAAAAGCACTAAGATTGAAGGATATATAAGCATTCTAATTCACAATTCACCCTCTTCATTAACTTTGGACAGTTCCTTGAGGGGAGGACCAGCTGTCAAGGATTAATTCAGCTACTGGATAAAGTAAAGAGAGGCAAAGTCCTTTAGTTTATCTTTAAGATGCTTGAAAAACTAGTGCAGAATGGGGTCCTGATTAAATATTATCAGGATTAATTGTAAAACACAAAAGATTTCTGGAAACAATTTTTTAACGTATTTTGTACTAGATGCTTGCTGTGGGACTCTCCAAACTAATATGAATTTCCTTAGGTCAACAAAAGAACCTTACTCTGTCGCCAGGTCAACTGACCAACCCAAGACTGAAGTGGAGTTTTTCGCAAGGCCATTAAGCTGCATTTTTTTTATTCCTCTTTGAACCTACTGCATCACGATTTTAAATTGGTTCGATCTTATGGATGGCATGAAATAACCAAGGAAATAACAACAGGGCAATGTAAAAGTCATTGCTAATGATTGCCTATTAGTTTTGCTCGCTAATTAAAATGGCCGAATATTATCTTTATTAATGAGCTTATCATCCTATCGTGGCTTTGTTGGTTATGGTGCCAAGAAAATTTGCCGTATTTTATAAATACACACAAACACTCATACCTACTGCACAGGACACAACACACACATAGCCTACATACACACAAACACACACACAACACACACACCACACACACCATATATATATATATATATATATATATATATCTATATATATATATATATATATATATAGATATATTATTTTAATTATAAATTTTAAAAATTATTTTAAGATATATATCTATATATTATATATATATATCTATAACTTTATCACTTCCACAATTGCTCTGTGCATCAATACGATTACTAAGAACTTCATTGAGGTGGAAGGTATCAAGTAGAAATTTTTTTCAAAGAAATTTAAAAGCTTTCCCTGGACTACAGTCTCATTGTTAAGGGACTGCACACACACACATATTATATATATATATATATATATATATAATATATTATATATATATATATATATAATATATAATATAGATAGTATATATATATATATATATCTATAATATATTATATATATATATAAATCATATATATATATAATGTATATATATATATATAATATATATATAATATATATACTATAATATAAATATCTATATCATATATATATATATATATATATATATATATATATTATTATATTATATATATATATATAGTCTTTCCCCCCGTTATCCCTACAATAAAAGGTAGGTTGCCTGATGCGCCTTCTCCACTGCTTCTATCAAAGCACCATTCCCTGCCAAACTTCCTCTCCTCCATAACTTCCTAAATTTTTCTACCATCTGATTCTCTGTCTCTCTCTCAATCATCTTCCTCTAACAGATTCCTTCCAAGCCCTCTTCACTTCCTTCTTGTGATTCCTCCTCACACAGGCCCTATACCGACTTCATTGTGCCTCACTTATCACCTCTGTAATCTTACCATTCCGGGCCTTCTTAATTTCGTCATTTTCCATCTCTCAGGCAGCATTATTCTCATAATCCACCTAGCTTTCTCATCTCTGTTCTCTTCACATCTTTACTTCCTCTTTTCTTCTTAAGCGATGATTCAGATCTATACAATACCACTGGTCTTATTACTATGCTGTTAATCTGACTTAGCTTTGATTACATTTTTTGTATCCTATAGTCGCCAGCTACCTCTCTCCACGCCCCTCTAGAACACTTTTAATCCTTTTGTCAACTTCAGTCCTCACATCCTCCTTTTGCTTAAGTAGGTCTAAATATTTAAACTTTTCCACCTGTTTATAATCGAGCCTCTTCTTATCTTGCATTACTATTCTGATTCTATCTTCCCTAACTGTCACCAACACTCTGTTTTATTCACAATCCCACCTCTAAGACTTTGCCACTTCTCAACTCCTTCTCTTTAGGTCTCCCTCATTTTCAGCGTAATTACATCATCATTGCCATTCAGCTAATCCACAGCTCTTCATTCCTGATCTTTCACATTACTCATGCATGAACAGCACAAACAAAAAATATACTTAATGCTGACCCCTGGTGTAATCCAACACTAACATCAAAGGTTTTTTGTTTCCCAACTGCTGTTTATCACAAAATTTATGCTCGTTCTTTGATATATAATCTCGACCAACCTAACCACTTTTCTGGACTTTCCTCTTCCTCACACACCAACAATCACTCTCGTTGTGATTTTATTATATGCTTTTCATAGGTCTATAATGCACATTAGAGTTCCTGATTTCCCGACAGCCTCTTTTCTTGTAGCTTCCTTACTATGAAGATGGCATCCACGATCTATGGCTACTACTGCTGTTTCCTATTCTTTTATTGTGTCTCCTTGATCTCGCATCCGTTCTTCTCTAAACTTTCATCCTGCTCTGTTAGTTTTTAATTACCCTTGTAATTACCGCAGCCCAGACATCTCCCTTCTTCTTGTATACACTACATACCATTAGACTCTCCTCACAGTCCCATGGCCTTACTTTCCTCGTCCTATGTAGCTTTAAGAACCTAGCATCCATTTTCTCCCATCTGCATGTATTAGTAATTTGATCATTTCAATTATAACTCTGATGGACTGAATGCTTATCATTCTTCATTTTATTAATGTTACCTCACTTGGTCTCATGCATCTCCATCTCTGGCAACTTACCTCTGTGCTTCCCATCTCCTCTTTGCCATTTTCAGTATGTTAAAAGTAGTGTCACAATTACTCTCTCCATCCTCCTTAATTCCGTTCATCCATATGCACTATGTTCCATCTCTATCTTTATGCGCCCAATTTAATAAAATCCTTTCTCTGCTATTCCTCAAGTTTGAATCATATATATATACTCCTTTCTAATTCTCTTGTCCAGTCTTTCATTCAACTGCTCTACCGCTCTCCAAATAGCCAACTTTACAAGAATAGCAATCTTTTACTCTTCCTGGACTGGTTCCTCTGCACCCTGTTCATGCCTTACGACTGCATTTAAATGCTTTTGATTTTCTCTTAATTCATTCATGTACTCTCGCCATTACACACACACACCACACATACACACCATCACACACACACACACAAGCCACACATATATTATATCTATTCTATATATTATTATATATATATTATTATATATATATATAATATTATATATATATGTTGTGTGTGTGTGTGTGTGTGTGGGTGTGTGTGTGTGTGTTTTGTGTGTGTGTGTAGAATCTACTTTCACGCCGGATATGGTAATTTGTAATAGCTGCAACGTCCTGTAACTTCTTGAAGTCTTTAACATTTTTTGGATTAGCTTGAACATTACAAAGCCTTGAGATCCAAGTGCAAACTATGAAGATTTATTATGTCCCAGTAGCATCCCTTTTGTCATTTTCACATACACTTAAGTACAAGTGAATCTCCCTTTGGAGGATTTGTAAACGGCCATCTTTTCCTCAAATTCAGACAGCTTAGTGATTTCGCGGTATTTAGATGAAGGTTTATAATTGATTTCTTAATAAGAAAGGTATAATCCTATTCATTTTTGCCATTTCTTCAAGGAAACGAGTTTATTATTAGAATCAAAGTAAGTTTTGTTTTCATTCCTATTAACATTGATGGCTTTCCTAAAAACTTTTCTTACAAGAGTTAGTGTGGAGATTATGGGAATGTATGCTTGCCTGTTTTCTAGCTCCTCCAGCAATTTTGTTCAGGACAACTCTGTCATGGCTTCTTTTATGGTATTTTGAACCATTACCTTTTTAAAGGTCACTGATAAATTCAAGGTCTCTCTAGCTTTAAGAGCAATGGTTTATATCTTCAATATCTCTATCTTGACTCATTTGTTAAGATCTCTTCTAAGTCAACCCTTACCTTTCTCTAATATAATGAAACCTAGTAAAATAGTTACCTTTCTGGTTTGATGAATGTTTTTTTAATTCGGATGATACCTCACCATAACTTTATTTTCATATTTTTTAAAACTCCATTTGCCATCCATAACTAATTTTCTCGTTTTATATCCAATTTTTATATCCCCAGATCATTTAAACCGCTGTCAGTTTACATGTTGTTAGACAATCGTATCCGCTTGTTCCATTATTGTTTACCTGTTAACCATTAAACCTGTTCTTCTTTCTTCTTTGGTAAAGTTAGTTGACGTCTGCCGTAACGATGCCTGGATTTTAGTCAGTCATAGCACACTTCGAGGGTCAGTATGGAGCAGCTGCAGTATTGCTTACCTGTTGGTCTTGACAAAGAGGTTGGGATCTCTTGTCTGTTGGTGTAGCTTCACTCCATTTGGCAACATGTGGCTGTCCTGAAGACAAAGTTCGTCTCTGGCTGCATGAAGTTCGAACTCATCGTTGTCCTGATGGCAGCGTGTCGTGTCTCTACGACAAGCTCGTCTGTTGCTTGCATTGAAGTTCAACCTCATCTGTTGGATGACTTCGTTCCTGATGGCTGCGTGTGGGTGTCTCTACGACAGAGTTAATCTGTTGGCTATGTTTGAAGTTCGACTCATCTGTTGGAGTTGCTTCGTTCAGATGGCAGCATAAGGCTGTTACGACGATAAGTTCGTCTGTGTGATATTTTGTGAGCCAACTCTGTGTAACTTATTGTGGTTCTAGTATTTATTTCTTGTTATTAAGACAGGTATTTTTGAACAAAAAGTTCTAGTTTATATGGAGTGTGTAATTCAGAGTGTATCATTTGGTGTATAATCACTAATCAGTATTTTTTAATGTTTACTACACTCAAGTTTTTGTTTCAGTCATTTGGGTAAATTTGTGAGGTTTAATTGACTGACTATTGTTATTTGATTATCTGATCCTTTATTGTAATGATTCCCCTGTGTTTGTGGATTTATATTTACTGGTGGCTGCTCATGTATTAAATGATTCGTTCATTTAGTTGTAATGTCAGTTTTTGACATTTTATGTATTGGCTTTCTTTATTTTCATTTAAAGTGTTTATAGGCTTTAGCTACTGACTCATTTGTAGATAAATGTATACTATTATAAATAATAAATTAGTTTAAGGTACCTTTTTTTTTTTGGTCGAGTTCCTTCTCCATTGTTGTCTCATTCACTGCCAGTTTTTTACAGTCCCGTTTGCTTAAAGTTAAAGACCTGATTAACCTCGTCGGTTCATAACAAGGCGACCTGCCATGATTCCGGCACTGTTTTGGCTGGCAGGTTGTGGCAGCAGCGGATGTGAGTAAGAGGGTCAGTTAAATTTTTTTTTTTTTTTTTTTTTTTTTTTTTTTTTTTTTGAGGTAGGGGGTGTCAGGTTTTAATTTGTTAGAACAATCGTAATCCGCTTGTTTCCTTATTGTTTACCTGTTAACCATTAACCTGTTCTTTCTTTCTCTTTGGGGTAAGTGAGTTTGAACGTCTGCCGTACGATGCCTGTTTTAGTCAGTTCAGTTAGCATCAACTTCGAGGGTCAGTATGGAGCAAGCTGCAGGTATTGCTTACCTGTTGGTCTTGACAAAGAGGTTGGGATCGCCTTGTCTGTTGGTGTAGCTTCATCTCCATTGGCAACATGTGGCTGTCATGACGACAAAGTGCGTCTGTTGGCTGCATTGGAAGTTCGACTCATCGTTCCTGATGGCAGCGTGTCGGTGTCTCTACGACAAGCTCGTCTGTTGGCATGCATTGGAAGTTCAACTCATCTGTTGGATGACTTCTTCCTGATGGCTGCGTGTGGGTGGTCTCTACGACAGAGTTAATCTGTTGGCTTATGTTGGAAGTTCGCTCATCTGTTGGAGTGGCTTCGTTTCCAGATGGCAGCATAAGGCTGTTACACGATAAGTTCGTCTGTGTGATATTTTGTGAGCACCTCTGTGTAACCTTATTGGGTTCTGGTATTTTATTTTCTTGTTATTAAGACAGAGTATTTTTGAGACAAAAGTTCTAGTTATATGGAAGTGTTGTAATTCAGAGTGTTCATTTTGGTTGTATAATCAAGAATAAGTATTTTTATGTTACTACAACTCAAGTTTTTGTTCAGTCATTTTGGTTAAATTTGTGAGGTTTAATTTGACTGACTATTTTTATGTGATTATCTGATCCTTTATTTGTAATGATTCCCCTGGTGTTTGTGAGATTTTATTTTAACTGTGCTGCTCATGTAATTAATGATTCGTTCATTAGTTGTAATAGTCATTTTTTGACATTTATGTATTGGCTTTCTTTATTTTTCATTTAAAAGTGATTAATAGGTTATAGCTACTGACTCATTTTTAGAAATGTATACTATTATAATATAATTAGTTTAAGGTTACTTTTTTTTTTTTGGTCGAGTTCCTTCCTCACTGTTGGCCCATTCACTGCCAGTTTTTTTTACAGTCCCGTTTGGCTTTAAAGTTTAAAGAACCTGCTGAACCATCGTCGGTTTCATACAAACTGCCGCAAGGTTTTTTGCATTTTTTAGCTCGTAGCTCAATCTGACTTGAACATCTAAATGTATCTGCTCTTGAGAACAATGTCTAAAAGTTTGATGTTACATTCTGATTGTGGCAGGCATCTTTGGAAGATGTGGTATTTACCTTATAAATTATTCTAATATTTAACTTGTTAGCCTGCAGAACAATTCCTTACACCTCGTCTCCATAATCCACTTTTAAATATTTTCGACAACCACCCAATTCAGTATGGTTGTGTTTTCTTGAAGTTTTTGAAACTATATCTGGCAGTCATTATGTGTGCCTCTATCTTACTTTATGCTGTCTGTCCGTCAGAAGAGATATATTGAAATCTAGTTATTTCTTTTATTGTTTACCTATAAGTGCACTTTATATATCAATTTGAAGATGTGCTAACTGTGAGGCACATTTACAGACTGAATGCAATATGTAAAATATCGAAAATAATCAAAAGAAATGTATACTGAAAATACAAACGAAATTAGGAAATAAATCTTGATAATTACTATGATAAACCATAGGCAGTAAAGATATAAGAAAAAATCAATATGATGTTTGTTTCATTATACTAAATATGTGAAATAATTAGCACTACATTCTCCCTTGCAGATCCAACGCTCATAATTATTTACGATTATTACCAAGATTTAATAGGCTTCTAATAAATAAAATAATGCTTATTGCGTCGATATTTGTTCCTTGTCAAAGGAGCGTTATTGCTGAATGTACAGAACATAGATATTCTCTTTTCCGTAGCATGAAATAACTGGTACGAGAATTGGACTTTGCTATCTCTTATTTTCGAAAAGCAAGAGTCATCGATAAAGGGAAGATAAAAGAGAACCTTTTCTCTAATGTAAAGGAAACAGTACCGAAGATAAAGTGGTTAGAATATCCAGTGTTTCTCTTTATGGTCATCATATTGAGTTATTTTTTATGATAACTATAAGTAGAACTTACATTATCAATTTCACCATTAAACCATTTTTAGCATATGCATTTTTTCAAGGCACTTGCATCAACTATATATTATTTCTTTACATATATATATCACTAAGATCTGCTCATTTATTATGACTTGATTTGCTTCTAATTGGTTATCTTTATTGTCTCCCTATATTTGTCTTGAAACGTTACATGGAGGAAGAAAGCTTGGCCATGAGTTCAAAGAGAATCTGAAGACCGCTCCGCAACTATTAACAGGCAAGATACAATACCAGACTCCCAAAGAAACTTAATACAAGTAGCTTTCAACACACATTGGACTCATGAAACGATTACCCATAGACTCATGAATAATAAACGTGATGGCAAGTTGTATTGGTAAAGTCAGCACATGGAGTCATAAGATTCATGAATCGATTAATCTGATGAAAACTTGCTTCGTTGTCAGAGAGAGGAAAGCTCATTCATTCAAAGATCTGGATTTTCTTCAGAAATTTAATTTTTATTTTCCTAAAACTAATCAGGCTTGCAGTAGAATCTCTGATGATTAATCAAAATCTTAAGGAAGGAAGCTTAATTTTGCTCAAGTTTCCTGTCTAAACAGAGGCGATCCTTTGCTTCTATATGACTGATGAATTATTATACATTTTCTCATATGTTTCGTGATTTTATTCCACGATATTGAATATATCAGAAAAAATGTCATCCTGAAAGTACGGAGGAAGAGTGGAGAAAATTAATACCTAAGGATATAAAACAAACACTAAAAATGACGAGCAGGAATGAAATAAAAGGGAATAAATAAGATAAACAGAGAACACTGAAAATAAATAAACACAATTAATATTTTAAATTAAATCTTACAATGGCAGTGAAAAGAAAAAACAAATAAGAACACTAGGAGAAAGGAAGGGAGATTAACGATTCAGATTCATCTTGTGAAGATAAAACAAAATATAATCGTTTCTAGCACTTTTGCATATCTTTATTTTCACTCAGGAATCATATGTTTTCCTTGCCTGTTCCAAAAGTATAATATTTGGAATTTTGCGTACGTGGCGTTTTATTATCTTATGATTAATAGAATGATAGACCAGACTAATGTGATTTGCTTCTATCTTAACTCTTAAGAAATACAATGAAAAATTCTTGTTCTAAATGTATCTGTCGAGAAATGCAAGAGATATTAAATATCTTTTATCATGGATCTCATGCGGGAATCTCCTATCGGTTGTAAGAAAAGATGTTATAATCTTAATCTTCATAAGTTATCCTGCATTCCATGTTACTAAAGCTTACCCTTCCTCTTGGCATAGGTATTATTCATCTTTCATGGGTAGACATGACTGGGCTTTTATTTATTTCTTTATTTTTATTTTATTTATTTTTTTTTTGCGGGAAAAAATTGTGCAGTCGCGCTCCGAATCTGAGAAAAAATAGAGGAGAACATTTTATTTTATATTAAAAAAGATTAAAGTGAAGATACTTCATATCAATAAAAAAAAAATTTAGTTGCATTTCATAAACTAAAGAAAAATCGTATTTTATGTGAAGTTTTTGTGTCTCCGGGCAAAAGGCACATAATTATATCATAGTACCGCCTGAAGCTCATAGGTCTTCAAAGATATAGAAACCATTCTTTTAATCTAGTGGCCCGCAAGCTATATTTTTTTGAGAACTGCTTAATGTAGATTTATTTACAATACGTAGGGACATTTTTCTTATTAAAATAAAAACGTAGTCTTTAAAACAGATGATATCTGCAAGTTGAAGTGATGAGTGAAGATAATATTCTTTTCCGGTAAAGAAAGATTCTGTCCATGATATTACAAACGCACACTTTCCCTTTTACGGTTTGAAACTCAAGAAATAAATTGTGCTGGAAAATTAATTAATCCCGCTTGATGAGTACACCATGAATGCTTTGGTAAAGATTCGCATACGACGCTAATAATAATAATAATAATATAATAATAATAATAATAATAATAATAATAATAATAATAATAATAAAATAATAATAATAATACGTTAGTTACTTAAAAGTCTCCTGGAATTACATTTGCCTTGATAATTTCATAGTCCCAGCAAAGGCAAAATTATTTTTTATTTATATAGGTACATATTTATGCGTTATCCAGTCTTTCCCAGAAAGCCATTTCCAATTTTTTTTCCTCTCAGGTGCTTTGTGTAAAGGACATTAAACAAATAATATTAGGACATTATGTAAAAGATGCTGGATATCTGGGTGGAAGCTGAATCTCTTCAGAATTTTCCAAAATAAACTATTTTTTAGGTTTCGGTCCTGTGACTTTTAATTACAGAACCTTTACTCAGGTAATGACTACAGTTTGTTATCTCGAGATGAATGTAACATTAAATGGGTCTTCAAATGCTTAATAATAGTTATTTCTCTAGCCCCATTTTTCTCTATGGATACATGTAATGTTTATCTGAACTGATCCTTTAATAGCTCAGTACTATAGATTTTAAGTCTCTCTCTCTCTCTCTCTCTCTCTCTCTCTCTCTCTCTCTCTCTGGAAATTATAATAGCACTTTCGCTATCAATACTTTTATATCACGATTAGCTATTAATAGATTACTTCTCTACATATGCCTTCTTGAACTTAATTTCCCTAATTTCTCGTACCATTTGATTTGCAATACACTCAATTGTGAGGTAAATCTGAATTGGTTCCATGGAGGAGAAGAAATCTTGATATACAGGTGTCCATAAATTGTCCTGGGACTTTATGGACATCCTGTATTTCCTTCTTGCGCAACAATATTCAGTTTTGGTTCATGCCTATATATCCAGTCATATTGATAATATAATTATATCTAGAAATGGAAAATAAGTTAGAACTGGTAACAAACGTAATATGCCATCTAAATAAGACCAATTCGCATCTCAAAAAAAAAGGATATGAAGAAAGTTTATTGGTGGTGAAATGCCGCACGAACTTTTCCCATTTCGGAGATTCATAAGACTTGAAGTGATCCAGACTTGATAAAATTTAGAGCGGTATAAAATGTGCCCCCCTCCACCACACCCGTCTCTTTCATCGGTGATGATAAAGGAAGGTGGAGAAGTAGCTCGCTTTCTCCTTCAGGTATCATGGTCGTGATTCGATCGCTTGGTGAACTGTCAAAAAAACTTTCGAAGTAGCCGCCTGTCATTGCAGAGAGAGAGAGAGAGAGAGAGAGAGAGAGAGAGAGAGAGAGAGAGTGAGAGAGAGAGAAGTTTAGAAGAGTTACACACACACACACACACAACACACACACACATATATATATATATATATATATATATATATATATATATATATATATATTATATATATATATATATATATATATATATATATATATATATATATATAGTATATTGTATATATATATATGTATAT